>NC_091125.1:173219668-173284668 GCF_040183065.1 Periplaneta americana | reverse complement strand
TAATATCGTGATGCATCTATTTTTCATTAATTGTACATAATATTGATGCTATATTGATGACATGAAAGTGAAACGTTTTGTGGTTATGTAAGTAAATGTAGAGAATATCTTAATTTAGATCTTCATTTCTATAATTTACTGAGTGACTGCTATATATAACTACAAAACTTAAGTAAGATAATAATATTGTTATTAAAAATCAAATATTTTTATACTTATTAACCCAGTGGGGTTGGGTCTTTTTCATATACTTAATGGCGGTGTAGTGTAGATATTGATGTGTCATTGTCTTCAGTATTGGCTCGAGAGAGTGCAAAAATTACAGTTCCTAAGGAAAGATCAAAAGGTATTACTTACTGATAAAATATGAGGCCTAGAAAATTTTGTAGTCTCCAGATCATTTCAGCAAGATCTCTTAGGAGGATAAAATGGTTTTACGCTCAACATTTCAAGTTCTACATGCAGCAGCTATACGAAAATGCTATTGTTCGAAAGCTTAGCAAACCTGACATTTTTTTCAACTTTTGCCTACAATCCACAATGACCTGAAATAGCTACTGCTATCGTCCTGACATTGATACTTGCGTTTTCGTGTTGAAACTCAAAAACTGAAGTTGGATAGGTCAAGAAAAAGTATTAGGCCTAAAAAATTCCATTCGGAGGGAGTATGTTTCATTATTATGGAAGCAAATAACTACCAAAAAGACAAGTATTCTTCATTGAAAATAAATCTGAAAAATTTTTATTTGAACGTCTAACGAACTTAGTTTGCTGCAGCATTTGCTGCACAAGCCACTAGTATTTTTTATTCACCTTCAAATTTACAGATAAGGTTGTTGCCATTCAAGTTAACCTAGAGTGCCTTGGTAAATAAGAAGACAAAATCAGAGGAGAAGAAGAAAAAGAAAAAGATAAACAACATAGAAACTCATGAAGGGAATGTTCAGTGAGAAACTGGAAGGAAAAAGAAGAAAATGGAAGATAACATTTTTACCACTCCATTGGACACTCTATATTAAGAAATATTTACGTCCACGTCTGCGTCAGACGTCACCAGTAATGACAGTCATTTAATTGTCACGAAAAAGTTTGACATTTCTGTGATGACGTAATGCCGGCCGGCTGACTGGTATCGAGAATAATTCAACTTTCTACAGCAAGGCCTGTACGGCTGTCTAATTGAATGTCACTTCCCGTCGCCTAGCAACCAGACTCGCCTCTTCGCACGTCATTTATTTGAAATGCATTAAGTAAACAAACCGGCACTTTTTCTCTTAGTATTTTTAGAAAGCTTTGTCATCTTTCTAACCGACAGTCTTTCTGTATGTCTCAACAGTATGTCTGTCATTTTATACTGGAGGATTATTTTTTTATTGACAGAAATTGTGGGTCCATGAGGCAAGTGAATTATAGCAACGAGTACAGAAACGGAATTTAGTCGTTTCTAAATACAAGCTATTTCGTTAATCCTTAACAAAAATCTTCACAACTTACATTCGGGCGTTTTCCTTAGTGAAAAGGTATTCAGAAACTCAACCAATTAATTAAGCCTATATATTTTCAATGATGAGGACATTGAACGATGACAAAATAAGTGAAACTTTCATGATGTTCCTGATTGTTATTGTGAGCATGGTTGGGATTGTAAGGGTGTTTGGGATTTGAAATAAAAGTTTTATATTTCTTTTCATTTCTGTCTTCATACTCTCAGCATTTAAATTTAACAAGGCGGAGCCTTCTCGTTAACTACTTCATAATCGATTTCTCATTTCAGGAGACCTAGTCTAGAGACAATAATGCAATTGATAGTCGAAACGAATCACACTTCAATATGACGCCAATGAGTTGTTTCAAATTGTAATCTATACTAATAATAAATATGTAAGCGAAATTTTTCTGGTAATTTTCGATTTTAAAAAAATAATTGGTGTTAACATGCATAATTAATCATCCTGAAATCGAAAATCGCTTTTTTGAAATTTTTGCTTGTATATCTGTCTGGATGTTTGTTACCTTTTCACGGGATAATATCTTAACGGATATCCATGCAAATTGGAACATAAATTAAGTTCGTTGTAACTTAGATTTTAGGCTATATGGCATTCAAATACTTTATTGAAAAGGGGATTTATAAGGGGACCTGAATTAAATAAACCGAAATATCTCGCTTATTATTGATTTTTGTGAAAAATGTTACATAACAAAAGTTTCTTTAATAATGATTTTCGATAAGTTTTATTCAAGGAAAAATTTTGATAGGACTGATATTTAAGGATATACAAGAGTTTTAAAATAACAATACAACACATTTCCACCGCCGCTTCAGATTATAGTGTCGTTGTTCAAAAACGGCCTGCTGATATACCCACACGTTCTAAACAAGCAACATAACCACAGATGTTAAGGCGTGAATAAAATAAACTTAACAAAAAAAGATGCACAGTAAGGTTAACATAAAAATTATCTTCGTACACAATCAACTCTATTAATTTGGAGTGATTTATTAAAGGATGCATTCAAGACTAATTTAGAAAAATGTTAAACGAATTATCTTTGCACCAAATGAGTGGTCTCTGAACCAAAATGAAAGCATTTTAATTATTTAAATAGAATTTAAATTAAGTAGAATGTTAAACGATTTATCCTTCTATCAAACACGAATGTTCCCTGGACCCAATGTTCTATTTTAATTATGTAATTACTTTATATTTATTTCTAACGGGTGCAGCGGAGCACACGGGTACGGATAGTGAATAATAATAGCCTATGTGATTACAGAGAATTCATTTGGACTTTAATACCGGAGTTAGGCCTAAGTGCTTTAGAATCGGACTACGTTAAATTAACTATTTGCATCTTTAACCTCCCCGCATTTACGAATTACTTCCATTTGTGTACGTAGCCTATACTAATTTTTTATTAAATTAAAGTTACGTTGAATACTCCGTTAAGGTTTTACACGTTAAAAAAATTTAACTTCAATGTTTTCTAAGTGCATCTGATACCGAAATCTCAGATCTATAGCAACTGTTTACAAAACGATCCAGTTCTATAAATATATAGGTCACTGATATAAAGAAGCATTATAACACATTATTCAATAATTAATTAATACGTCATTGTTGAACTATCCTATATAATAATAATAATAATAATAATAATAATAATAATAATAATAATAATAATAAAAATGATTTATTTAACCTGGCAGAGTTAAGGCCATACGGCCTTCTCTAACACTCAACCAGGAGTAAAGACTGCGTTACAAAAACACTACAAATTTATAAATTACACTACAATTTTACACACAAAACTGAATAAGATAATAATAATAATAATAATAATAATAATAATAATAATAATAATAATAAAAAATAAACAACAAATAAGAAGAAATCAGACATAATATATAACATACAGAAAGAAAGAAAAAAGCATAATAATATGTGAACAGCAGGTCAAAATAAATGAGGCATACAAAAAAAAAAGACAATTATTCATAATAATAATAATAATAATAATAATAATAATAATAATAATAATAATAAGAATAGTAATAATGATGATAATAATAATAATAATAATAATAATAATAATAATAATAATAATAATAATACTAATAGTAGTAATAAAATAGTGCAGTACAAAGTATACAGTGAGTACAATATTTCTAAGTACACACAATAAGGAAAATTAAGATTATATATAGCTCAACTTATCACATTAGAGATATAACATTATCGGAAAATATGAAAACAAAAATATAAAATAAGTTGAATATCATTAGAACATAAAAAAATGTGAATACGTGGAAACATGCAATACAACACTTGTCATAATAGTAAGTTAGTTTGGCAACTCGTCATAAGATAATTTTCTAACTTGGATTTGAAAGAATTCAATGTTCGGCAGCCCTTGACTTCAGGCGGCAGAGAGTTCCAGTGACGAGAGGTAGCAACAGTGAAGGATGAGGAATACAGAGACGATGTGTGAAGTGGAATTTCTAGCGTGTTATCGCGCTGTGATCGAGTATTAATATTATGATAGCGAGAGAGAGTATGAAATCGAGCGAATAAATAACAGGGGGATGAAGAGTGCATAATTCGATATAAGAGAGAAAGTGAGTGCAGATTTCTCCTCTCATGTAACCTAAGCCACGATAACTTCTTGAAAGAAGGTGAGATATGATCATAGTATCGAACATTACAAATGAAGCGGACGCACGCGTTATGAACACGCTGTAGTTTCTGAGCGGAATCAATCCTGAGATCACTGAACAAAACGTCGCAATAATCGAAGTGAGGTAGAATGAGTGTCTGTACCAGCGTCTGTTTTAATTTAGTTGGATAATGATACAATCTTTTTAGTGAATGGAGAATAGAGAATGCCTTCTTACATGTATATTTAATATGCGTATCCCAATTGAGATTAGATTAGAAATGTACTCCGAGATTTTTGACGGTAGAGCTAAACGGGATGATTGTTTTATTCAGTTTCACAGGTGGAATATTAAGGTCGTTGACTTCAGGAATTAATCTACGGTTCGCGAACAGAATAGCCTGTGATTTACATGCGTTTAGGTTAAGCCCAAATTGTTGAGACCAGGAAGAGATGGAATCAAGATCTTCATTCAGACTATTAATGCTATCGTTTAGTGCGTCGGGACGGGCTGAAATATACAATTGAACGTCGTCTGCATATATTTGATATCTGCAGTGCTTAAATGAGTTGGAAATTCCATTTATATAAATAGAGAAGAGCAAGGGGCCCAATACTGATCCCTGAGGAACTCCTGTATCTACAGTACGCCAGGATGAGAAACGATTATTAGATATGACACGCTGCTGGCGGCCAGTAAGGTAGGAGTACATCCAGGTGATAGCACTATCAGAAAGGTGTAGCGTTTGTAGTTTAGTTAATAGTAGATCGAAGTCAACAGAATCAAAGGCTTTGCTATAGTCCAATAAAACTAGTACAGTAGCCTGTCGTTTATCCATGGCTGCGCGTATGTCCTCAGTAACATTCAACAAAGCAGTAGAAGTGCTATGGCCATTTCTGAAACCTGATTGTAAAGGGTCTAAAAGATTAAATTCTATTAGGTAGTCTGACAACTGCTTATGAATGATGCGTTCCAGAGCTTTAGATAAAACGGGAAGAATGGAGATTGGCCTATAGTCTTTTGCAGAAGTAGGTGAATTTACTTTAGGAAGTGGGCGTACCAAAACTGTTTTCCAGAGTTGCGGATAAACAGACGTGATAACTGAAGAATTGAAAATATGGGTTATTACAGGAAGCACGATATCAACTAACTTATTGATAAAGACTATGCTTATGTTGTCAGAGCCTTGTGCTTTAGATTTAATGCTTTTAAGAGCCCTTCTTACTTCAGAATCAGTAATGTGCGAGAAGAAAAATTTTCGCGAGAAGGTGGAGGATTAGCTAGGAGTGTATTAATTGTATTTCGTTTTGACTGTTTTTCAGGTCGTATAGTGGGAGGTGAGGTAAAGTATTCATTGAGTTTATCAAGCGGTATGTTTATAACTTCAGCTTCTGATGCTTTCTTCCCTACTCCCATATCACGTAAGTTATTCCAAAGACACCGAGGGGGAATGGACGGGTCGACGAGACTCAGGGCGTGACGGCGTTTAGCATTCCTAATGCTTTGTGTGGTTTTGTTTCTAAGTTTTTTGTAGTTGTTAAAGTTTTCGGCAGATATATAAACACACGACATCGCAGATGGCTGGGAGATTTCTTTCAGGAAATGCTGCAATGCATATTAACCTCTTAAAATTAAAAACTAATGTAGATGGATCGGCTAACATAATAATTAAAGGTTGCGCATTCCATTTGATCACTGTTATAATAAAAGCATAACGTAGGCCTTATAACTTACAAATGGCTCTTAGGGAACCAGGAGGTTCATTGCCTCCCTCACATAAGTCCACCATCGGTCCCTATCCTGTGCAAGATTAATCCAGTCTCTATCAACATATCCCACCTCCCTCAAATCCATTTTAATATTATCCTCCCATCTACGTCTCGGGCTCCACAAAGGTCTTTTTTCTTCCGGCCTCCCAACTAACACTCTATATGCATTTCTGGATTCTCCCTTACGTGCTACATGCCCTGCCCATCTCAAACGTCTTGATTTAATGTTCCTAATTATGTCAGATGAAGAATAGAATGCGTGCAGTTCTGTGTTGTGTAACTTTCTCCATTCTCCTGTAACTTCATCCCTCTTAGCCCCATATATTTTCCTAAGCACTTATTCTCAAACACCCTTAATCTCTGTTCCTCTCTCAAAGTGAGAGTCCAAGTTTCACAACCATACAGAATAACCGGTAATATAACTGTTTTATAAATTCTAACTTTCAGATTTTTGGACAGCAGACTGGATGATAAAAGCTTCTCAACCGAATAATAACAGGCATTTCCCATATTTATGCTGTGTTTAATTTCCTCCCGAGTGTCATTTATATTTGTTACTGTTGCTCCCAGGTATTTGAATTTTTCCACCTCTTCAAAGGATAAATTTCCAATTTTTGTATTTCCATTTCGTACAATATTCTCGTCACGAGACATAATCATATACTTTGTCTTTTCAGGATTAACTTCCAAACCTATCTCTTTACTTGCTTTCAGTAAAATTTCCGTGTTTTCCCTATTCGTTTGTGAATTTTCTCCTAACATATTCACGTCATCCGCATAGACAAGCAGCTGATGTAACCCATTCAATTCCATACCCTCTCTGTTATCCTGGACTTTCCTTATGGTATACTCTAGAGCAAAGTTAAAAAGTAAAGGTGATAGTGCATCTCCTTGCTTTAGCCCACAGTGAATTGAAAAAGCATCTGACAGAAACTGGCCTGAAGAAATAATAATAATATAATTAATCTAAATAATATTGTTTTAAACTAAGTAACTATTTTTGTAAGTACAAGGTATCAATTCATCGCCATCGATATATAAAAAGTATGAAATTTATTTTTTAAAGAAGGAGAATTTTATTTTCCTACATTAAATGCAGAGATTAACGAATTTGTATGAATCTGAAATCATCTGTTGCCTTTTAAGGGCTTGCATATGAATGAACAGTAAAGGATTATGAAATGACAAAGCCTATTTCTTCTGCGTCCCAAAGTCACTTCGAAGTCGCGATCTTGGTTATAATCTCAAATCAATCGGGCTCAGAAAAAGGAAACTGTGGAGAATAATTGGCAGGAAATGAAATTTCTCTAAGAAGACCTGCCTCCAAGGGGCTTCATTTAATTGCGGATCTGATTGCATCCGACGGTGATTGAACTGTGGTCTTCTAAGCCGTCTGTTTACAGAGAAACGTCTGGTTCTGTGAACTGGACGAAGTTGACGTAATTAAGAAAATAGTATTGCTGGTTTATCAGCATTCTAACACACTGTCCTTCTGATTTACAGAGTATTTGAAACTTTAACATTCTTTAAAATGAATTATGACCTGCAGAATTTATTATTATGTCTGTACAATTTAGCCGTTAATACTTTCCTTTCATTAATTTATATACGACATCAACATCACTAATTATAACGTATCAGAACCGATAAATCACAACTTGTACTTAAAAATGTACACAGAATGGCATATTTTTCACAAAGCCTTCGTATGAAATATAAAAAACCTGTAATTGATTTATTATGCAGCCAACGTCAATTGATTACGTCATAATTTCACCTGCGTATCGTTGAATAAGGCTCTACATGATAATTTTCAATCGTAAACATTTTTTAACACAGGATGATTTTCTTCAACTGCCAAGAACCTAAAAGTGTGACAATGCTCGGGAAGGTAGGCTGATGCAATTGAAAGCTTTCTGACAGTGAAACGACACTCACAGCATTTTACTTGCGTAACATGAGTTTATTCCTACAGGATGTTTATGTTGACTATTACACTCTTACTACGTCATACTACTTTTGACCAATAAAACGATACGAAAGGACGTATTTCAACCAATCATGGCTGCTTATCGCACAATTTTATCGCGTCCCTAGCATTTGTTTAATTTTATCGCGTCCCTAGCATTTGTTTCTTTGTTTGCCAACATTTGAAACTGCGCTGGTCTGGACGTCAAAAATATATATAAAATTACAAACCACTCCAGTCGATGCACAGCAGTTTCAAATATGACTCGCATTGGCATTCAAGAACAAGAATTAATAAAGATCACTGGTCATACCTGTGCATCTTCAGAAATCCGATTTACAAATAACTGAAGAGCACCATTCGGAAATCCTGAATAAGTTGAATACACCATGTAGGCCTAAATCAACGAGTTCCACTTCTATTATGCACAAGTCCAATATAACATCAATTGAACCACCAACCACATTCAGATTTGAAAATTGTACATTCAATAATTATTCCTTTTAAAATTATTCATGTATATTTTTTATGTCATCGTCGTTAATTAAAACTTTTCTAACACTTCTGTACATTAGTTAGGTTATGTTATGGCTTCTGCTCTGAGAGGATAAAAAGAACTTCTGCTATATGATATTATGGATAGTCACGTATCAGAGATTGTTTAATATTAAGATTTATTGAATAGTAATCATTACAGTGTCTGTATAAAGACATTACTGCCATCTAGCATGCATCTAGCGTAATATTTGTAATGTTGAGATGGTACAATAATACATTTGAAGACAGCTGTATTTTCGTAAGTCAATTAATATTTAACTGTATTGGAGTACTTCATTACTTCTAATCTTTATATACTTTCTTCTAATCGTGTAACAGTCAATTAAATCCCACTCGAGTTTTGATTTTCTCTAGATAAATCTGCTCGTGCTCCACTCGCAGATTTATCGATAAAATCAAAACGTCTAGTGAGATTACTGTTGATAAATAAATAAATAAATTAATTAATTAATAATTAAATAAATAAATACGTAAGTATATAAGTAAATATATAAGTAAATAAATACGTAAATAAGTAAATAAATACGTAAGTAAATAAATAAATAAATAAGTAAATAAATAAGTAAATATATAAGTGAATAAATAGGTAAATAAGTAAATAAGTGAGTAAATGAGTCAGTAAATAAATTAGTAAGTAAATAAATAAGTTAATAAATAAGTAAATAAATAAATAAATACGTAAATAAATAAGTAAATATATAAATAAATAAATAAGTAAATAAGTAAGTAAATAAGTGAGTAAATGAGTAAGTAAATAAATAAGTAAATAAGTAAGTAAACAGGTGATTAAATGAGTAAGTAAATAAGGAAATGAATAAGTAAATAAATAAGCAAATAAGTCAGTAAATGAGTAAGTAAATAAATAAATAAATAATAAGTAAATAAATAAATCAGTAAATAAATAAATAAGTAAATAAGTAAGTAAATAAGTGATTAAATGAGTAAGTAAATAAGGAAATGAATAAGTAAATGAATAAGTATATAAATAAGCAAATAAGTGAGTAAATGAGTGAGTAAATAAATAAATATATATATATATATAAATAAGTAAATAAATAAGTAAATAAATAAGTAAGTAAATGTGTAAATAAGTAAGTAAATAAATAAGTAAATAAATGAATAATGTATTGAAATATTAGTCCTCATAGGATTCCATAAGACTTTCTCTGTACTTATGTGGGATATTATTTCCTTCACATATGGCACGCCTGTTACATAGCCTACAAGCGGCAGTCATCTTGCTGCTGCCATGGAGACGCAGCTGATAGCCGTCCTCAGCAGTTTCCTTTCCGCAATCGCAGCTCGCTTCGCATTTGTTGAAAGCCGTCGGATTACACGCTTCATTTGTCCGCACCGTCCATTACCCGCTCATTAACGCCGCATCGATGCGGCCAATCGAGCGTGGAGTAATCGCGGGAAATTTCACCGTTAATGTGTCGTCACAATGGGCGAAGGGAGATGAAATATACCCGTCTGCGTTGCGAAATAAGCCCAGCGGAGTGAGCAAGAAGGGAAATTCAGGGCAAGTGGTACAAATGCAGAAAAAACTCTACCGAATTCTTTAACAATGAGTTTCTTAGAATGGCTTAGCTCACGTGCCGAGTTTTACAAGTTTTACAAGTTACTGTCCCTGTGTATTGGTTGGTTGTCTGGCTTTGTGGTTTGATTGTTGTTTGTTTGATCGATTGTTGATTGATTTGGTTTGGGTTGAATTTGGTTTAGTTCGGTTGGTTTGTTATGGTTTGGTTGGATTTGGTTTGGACTTGTTGGATTTGATTTACTTTAATTGGTTTGATCTTGTTGGATTTGATTTAGTTTGATTGGTTTGGTTCCATTTGATTTGATGAGTTTGGTTGGATTTGGTTTGGTTGGATTTTGTTTCGTTTCAATTGGTTGGTTTCTTTGGTTGGATTTGATTTAATTTGTTTTGGTTGGACTGGTTTGGTTGGATTTGATTTAGTTTGGTTTGGCTACTTGAATTTAGTTTAATTGAGTTTGGTTTCATTGTTTGGTATGATTGGTTTGGTTGATTACTTTGGTTTTGTCTGATTGGTGTGGTTTAGTTGGATTTGGTGGGTTTGGTTTCGTTTGATTGGTTTGGTTGGATTGCTTTGGTTTGGTTTGCTGGTTTGGTTTAGTTGGATTTCTTTTGATTTGGTTGGTTTAATTTAGTTTGGTTTGGTTGGATTACTTTGGTTTTGTCTGATTGGTTTGGTTTAGTTGGATTTGGTGGGTTTGGTTTCGTTTGATTGGTTTGGTTGGATTGCTTTGGTTTGGTTTGGCTGGTTTAGTTGGATTTGGTTGGATTCGGTTTGATTTGATTGGTTTGGTCTGGTTTGGGTGGTTTGGTTTAGTTGGATTTTTTTTTATTTGGTTGGTTTGATTGGATTACTTTGGTTTGGTTTGGCTGGTTTAGTTGGATTTGGTTGGATTCGGTTTGGTTTGATTGGTTTGGTCTGGTTTGGGTGGTTTGGTTTAGTTGGATTTCTTTTGATTTGGTTGGTTTCATTTGGTTTGGCTTGGTTTGATTGGTTTGGTTGGATTACTTTGGTTTGGTTTGGCTGGTTTGGTTTAGTTGGATTTCTTTTGATTTGGTTGGTTTCATTTAGTTTGGTTTGGTCTGATTGGTTTGAATGGATTACTTTGGTTTGGTTTGGCTTGTTTTGTTGGATTTGATTGGTTTGGTTTGGCTGGTTTGGTTTGGTTTAGTTGGATTCGGTTTGATTTGATTGGTTTGGTTTGGCTGGTTTGGTTTAGTTGGATTTCTTTCGATTTGGTTGGTTTCATTTGGTTTGGTTTGGTTTGATTGGATTACTTTGGTTTGGTTTGGCTGGTTTAGTTTAGTTGGATTTTTTTTATTTGATTGGTTTAATTTGGTTTGGTTTGATTTTATTGGTTTGGTTTGGTTTGGCTGGTTTGGTTTAGTTGGATTTCTTTTGATTTGGTTGGTTTCATTTGGTTTGGTTTGGTTTGATTGATTTGGTTGGATTACTTTGGTTTGGTTTAGTTGGATTTCTTTTGATTTGGTTGGTTTAATTTAGTTTGGTTTGGTTTGATTGGTTTGGTTGGATTACTTTGGTTTTGGTTTGGCTGGTTTGGTTTAGTTGGATTTCTTTTGATTTGGTTGGTTTCATTTAGTTTGGTTTGGTTTGATTGGTTTGGTTGGATTACTTTGGTTTGGTTTGGCTGGTTTGGTTTAGTTGGATTTCTTTTGATTTGGTTGGTTTGATTGGTTTACTTTGATTGGTTTGATTGGATTGCTTTGGTTTGGTTTAGTTTGGTTTGGATGGTTTAGTTGAATTTGGTTGGTTTGGTTTAGTTGAATTTGGTTGGTTTGGTTTAGTTGGATTTGGTTTGGTTTCGTTTGGTTGGTTTGGTTTGGTTAGTGTGTTTTAGTTTTGTTGGATTGCTTTGGTTTGGTTTGTTAGTATAATGTAAAACTACATTTCCAGCCGTTACCTTGCTTTCATCATTACATTCGAGACTCACGGTTAAACCTGGACGATGAAGCCAGACTTTAAAGGACAATAAAATCCTGAGTAGGCCTACGCCTTCTTCCGCCAAGGAAGTGGGTTCTGTGTCGTAAATTTACGGCACATAAAAGAACGCAGTCCAGTGTCTCTGATAGACTGCAAGGAAGATATATCGACCATTTCTCGATCGCATTGTATTTCGACAATGATGGACCTTTGCAGTTCAAATTAAGAAAAAAATATCGGGTTTTTTTACTGGGTTATTTAACAACACTGTATCAGTTATACGAAGTTATTTAGCATCGATAGGATTGGTGATAGTGAGATGGTATTTGGCGAGTTGAGGCCGAGGATTCGCCATAGATTACCTGACATTTACCTTACAGTTGGGGCAAACTCAGAAAAAACCAACCAAGTAATCAGCCCAAGCAGGGATCAAACCCGCGTCCAAGCGAAACTCCATATCGGCAGCAAGCGCCTTAGCCGACTGAGCTACGCCGGAGGGTACCGCCACTGCTTTCATCGGCGATGTCATACGAAAACACTTTTCTTTTTGTACCTGTAAATGATTTGAATGACTAGAAATGATGAAGGGTCTTGTTGGAAATTAGACTAGGCCAAATGTTAGTTTGAATTTTTAGATAACCAGGTTTCATAAACGTAAGGAATTGATATAGGACATGCTATCTTCTTCATCGTTTGAGACAAATGTGTTCTAGGGATCGAATGAAAGCTTATGAGCTGCTTAAGAAAATCTACGTGAGGAATACGTGGAAACGCTTCTTTGAGAGTTTTTTTTTAACTATCAAATATCACTTTAATATTTAGCTGCATTAAGGGGAGAGGATGGTATTTTTTGGTAAAAAATGAGTAAATTAAAAAAAAATTCTTTAAAATACTCTGTGATATGTGTGGAATGCATTGCATAACATTTTGTGGGCATTTGTGCCCTTATCGGATGTTGAGACGTCATTTTTAAACTTCCTGCGTTATGGATTTTTAAATCACTCGCCCACTTTTATTGTTGTTTCCGGTAAATTAAACTTTCAAAAAAAAAAAATTTTTTTTTTCTTTAAAATACCCTTTGATATGTGTGGAATGCATTGCATAAGATTTTGTGGGTATTTGTGCCCTTATCGGATGTTGAGACGTCATTTTTAAACTTCCTGCGCTATGGATTTTTAAATCACACGCCCGCTTTTATCGGTTTCCAGTAACTTAATTTTTTTTGCTACATTGCCAGACAAAAATGGATATAATTTCTGAACTATTAAAGATACATGCATGAAATTTAGAACACACATTCTTTAGACTATTAGGAAACTTTTCTCTATAACAGAATTTTTTCAATTGCTTTCATTTTAAAAATACGTCCGTTTCTTTACAAGAAAGGAAATCAGAAAATTATTATTAAATTTTAATTGTTTATTTTACAAACGTAGGGACTAATATCAAAATTCTGTTACAGACAGTTTGTAGAACATACTTTTGCAAATATATTGCAAAAAACTGTTTGAATCTATCTTTAAAAACGGTTTAGATATATCGGTTTTAGTACAATCCTGCATTGGGTATATTTTTTTTTTTTCAAATTTGGGCCCCCAAATAATTTTTCCTTTTTTTTTTTCAAAATATTTATATTTGGTTGAGTTGCTACAGCTATAAGCGCTCTACATACAAAAAATAATATTTTACACCAAATAGGATAAAAGTTTTAAAAATACCATCCTCTCCCCTTAAAACATTAAAAAATTGTATTTCATATAAAAAGGAAAGATATAAAACCCTCCTCACTTGGAATTAATTGTTTTACGTTACACACATCATACAAATTTCAAGTCAATATCTACAATAGAGCCAAGTTATTGCATTATGTAGAATTTTTTTTTTTCCGCAGAATTGAGGAAAGAAGTTTCTATAGTTAAATTTCCGAGATCGCTCATGGTCATTTAAAAATAACACATCAGCTGTTTGACGTCATGATGCGGCTTTCTTTGATGATATATACGTAGATGAAGAGATTTTTTATATAAAAATGCGTCATAGGCCTAGGTCATGCCCTTAGATTTATAAGTACGGGCTATTCCATCTCAAATCGACCGAAATGTAGAGAAAATTGACCTTGCAATTTTTAAATACAATGAAACTGTTTCTGTCCGTTGACAATTGTGATACAATGCTTTGTGCAAAGTTTGAGGCATCAGAACTTCATAGTTTTTAAATTAAAAATATTTTAATTTATCGTATTTTCATAAAATTAGCAAATTCAAACAGTTGTGGCTCCGAAACCCTTTCACCCAATGATCAAAATCATGGTTTATTTTGATGTCGAGAAATTAAAGTTTATATTGACATATAAACAGATTTTCTTACTTTTTATGGAAATGGAGAAATTTAGATTTTTCCTCATTAAGACGCCTTTGCCAAGGAAAAAATATTTAAAAAACATATAGTTAGATTCCGCATTGAAAGTACAAATAAACACATATTTTTTACTGATGGTATGTTGATAAGAAAGTATTGAAAATATCAAATAAAGAAAATAAATAGTACGCGCGTGAACTAACCATCTGACTGTGAGGCGGGAGCTAGCCGAGACAAGCAAGGCCAGGAGACATAAGCACGTGATGTTTCGTCTAGTTGGGCTAGCTTTATCAAGTTTTCATAAACACAGGAGTAAAATGACGCCCAACGCTCGTTTATCTTCAGCTCTCGGCCAGTGCGTGCGGTACTGCGCCGTTCAAGTCTAGGCGTGTGAAAATAATTTATTTAATACCCTCGAAACTTATTGCCGTACCACTAAGCAAACAATGCCGAATCCCTCTTAATAATGCAAGGTTTTTTCTAAATATTTTTTTACATGTTTACAAATTGGCAAAAAGCCTAAAAGTAAATAAAATCAGATTATCTGTCTCTCTGTGTACATTAAAAATAAGTATTACTTCTTAACATAACATACCAAATGTCAGCTTCAAAATAAGCACCCGTTCAATGTTCTGCAGTAAATGGTTCCAGAGTTCTGAGCGCTGAAAGAGGCTTGTTTTTATAAAATACGCTAAATTTGTCACTCAATAATACGAAAACCGTTTGACTTTCGATAGTATATTTTTGAAAATGCACTCTCCTCAGCACCTTGTATAAATAGGGAAAAAAATTGAGTATTAAGAAAATGCGAGGTTTTTTACTGATCGATTTCATATGGAATAGCCCATACATTCCTCGCAGTCTGTATATCAGGTGCAGAACAATTTGATTTCTTCCGCATAATGCATTTCTGCAGTGGGCGGTGCCTGTCACTACAAAGTGTCACAGCAGACAAGTGCGGACCTGCTATTTTAATCCCCCCCCCCCGCGCTGAGGAGGGGCGGAAATGAGATTTAGCTCTCCCCTTCTCTCCCCGCCCTGTAACGAATGCAGCTGAAGGTGCAGCTACATTACGTCGGTAAACAAGTTCCCTGTCATTATCATACTCCTCTATCAACGTTTAAATCGGGAGTCTCTTAGATTAAGTGCCTACTTTATACGAAAATTTGTCTAAATCCGTTGCAAGATCTTCACTGTAGTGATGCAGATTTTAAAAAAGTCTGCCGAATTTCTATACCTCTAATGTTCAGTTGATAGATGTGGACAAAAATGAAAACCGAGTAGACGAAAGCAAGACTTTCAGAAATGCAGATATAGGGCGACAAACCCACTGATTATTTGAGCTGCCCGCTGTCACTGTTTATATTAATTAAATGTTACTTGATGCACTATCAACTTTACTTTTTAACTTCGCTCTAGAATATGCCATTAGGAAAGATCAGGATAACAGAGAGGGTTTGGAATTGAACGGGTTACATCAGCTGCTTGTCTATGCGGATGACGTGAATATGTTAGGAGAAAATCCACAAACGGTTAGGAAAAATAAGTGAATTTTACTTGAAGCAAATAAAGAGATAGGTTTGGAAGTAAATCCCGAAAAGACAAAGTATATGATTATGTCTAGTGACCAGAATATTGTACGAAATGGAAATATAAAAAATGGAAATTTATCCTTTGAAGAGGTGGAAAAATTAAAAAATCTTGGAGCAACAGTAACAGATATATATATGACACTCAGGAGGAAATTAAACGCAGAATAAATATGGGAAATGCCTGTTATTATTCGGTTGAGAAGCTTTTATCATCCAGTCTGCTGTCAAAAAATCTGAAAGTTAGAATTTATAAAACAATTATATTACCGGTTGTTCTTTATGGTTGTGAAACTTGGACTCTCACTTTGAGAGAGGAACAGAGATTGAGGGTGTTTGAGAATAAGGTTCTTAGGAAAATATTTGGGGCTAAGAGGGATGAAGTTACAGGAGAATGGAGAAAGTTACACAACGCAGAACTGCACGCATTGTATTCTTCACCTGACATAATTAGGAACATTAAATCCAGACGTTTCAGATGGACAGGGCATGTAGCACGTATGGGCGAATCCAGAAATGCATATAGAGTGTTAGTTGGGGGCTGGAGGGAAAAAAGGCCTTTTGGGAGGCCGAGACGTAGATGGGAGGATAATATTAAAATGGATTTGAGGGAGGTGGGATATGATGATAGAGACTGGATTAATCTTGCTCAGGATAGGGACCAATGGCGGGCTTATGTGAGAGCGGCAATGATCCTCCGGGTTCCTTAAAATCCATTTGTAAGTAATTACAACTAACATGCGAAAATGAGCGGTGGCCATGGTGATTGATGATGATAATGTGGTGATAACAGCGGTTGTGATGTAATGAAGACGAATTTGGTGCCCAACCGCTGACACAACCCAGCAGCGAGATCGATGCTCCAAGTTTGAACAGAAAATGAATGGGGCTTGCGAACAGGTGGGCTGGAGTGTTATCACTGTACAAGAGCGAGGCGTGTTGCCGAGAGATCAGGGGCCTGCAGCTACAGGAGAATTCCATCAGGAACTAACTCGCTAAATCTGCACTCCGCGCCACGGCGAGTCCGTTTTTGCTGTGGTGACGCGCAGTTGTTTTGGCACACGTCCCCCTGGTTGCTATAGCAACAGTAGTGGCTGCTTTAGTGACATCCTTCTGGACAAAACATTTGCAGTATTCTACTGCTTAACTGCACTGTTTGTATTCCTCTTTGTAATGACATTTCCAGTGCTTTGGTTTGTTCACCATTATTATCATCATTGTCATCATTTCTCTACGAGTCAATCATTCCTTTTTCTTCGTCCTTACTATACTACGGTCTACACGTGTGGAGTAACGGATAGCGAAACCAGGTGGCCCAGGTTCCAATCCCGGTCGGGGTAAGTTACCTGGTTGAGGTTTATTCCGGGGTTTTCCCTTAAAGTATATGTACACCTTTACTTACTTACTTACTTACTGGCTTTTAAGGAACCCGGAGGTTCATTGCCGCCCTCACATAAGCCCGCAATTGGTCCCTATCCTGAGCAAAATTAATCCATTCTCTACCATCATATCCCACCTCCCTCAAATCCATTTTAATATTATCCTCCCATCGACGTCTCGGCCTCCCTAAAGGTCTTTTTCCCTCCGGCCTCCCAACTAACACTCTATTTGCATTTCTGGAATCGCCCATACGTGCTACATGCCCTGCCCATCTCAAACGTCTGGATTTGCATACAAAAAATTTTGTTTTGCATAATTTTGCTCTGTAAAATTTTTATACAATTGAGAATGGTACCATAATGTGGATGAAGTGAACAGATCCCTTGAAATTATGTCTAAATTGTTTTTAAAAATTATTTTGTTTGTAATTTTGACATAACTTGAAACATGATAGCTCATGCAGTTTTTAAGATAGAGCCACAGTTTTTTCACTGTTTTATAGCTAAAACTATTCTTTAGTGCCTGACATAGAGCTATGTTTTATTTTCATTTACATTAATTAAATATTACGATATATGTAACTTACAATAATATTTTATGTTGCATAAATCATGTAAAAATCCATAGATAATTATATTAATGTTATTTTACTCATTGTCAGGCACTGGGGGACATTTCAAGCTTCAAAATGACACCAATATCTTCTTGGTATCACCATATTTGACTGAGATATCATGTTTAAAAGAATTAAATATTCTAAAATTACTATTTACAGGAAATGAACCACAAACTTTCAGAGCCTAGAAGACTGCATCATCATATGTCACCCCTTAAGCAGCTTCATGTCGGCCCAGTTTCAGCTTCTTTCTGCCTCTCAAATACCTCCTCCTTGTTTTAACTTCAGGTGTTGAATGTTTTTTGGCATTTTTGTCCGTATTTCCATTGATGCAACAAATCCTGCGATGGTGTTCGTCCCAGGGTTTATGCCCATCCTCCTCAGCATTTTAATTTATTCTTCTGGACTCTTATTAAAATGACGTACAACATCACTGACACACAAATTTACAGTTTTATGACTAACAGTAAAAGATTATAAATTACTTCATTATGTAAAAACGTGTTTTCAATCTAATGATCATGCCCTGATATCTATGCATCTATTTTGGGACTAGAAAGAAGTTTATTTTACAAGCAATGCTGGACGAGGGATTGACAGCTACGAGGATCACTCCAAAAGTAATCCACAATATTTATTTAAAAATTACATTTTTATCCTACAGCTTTGCTATTTTCATAGAATGTAGATACATCCTTCAGGAACAATACGTCACTTTTCCACATAATCCCCGCACCTTTCAACTGCCTTACGCCGCCTTGGAATGAGGGCCTGTATACCTGCACGATAAAAGTCTGAACCAACACGTCTGAGCTACTCTCTGGCGCCACTCACGGGAACGACTTAAATTAAATTTGAATACAAGGGGGAAGGATGCAATTGCAAAGATTTAGAATAAAAAATAAATTTAAAAAAATGTTGTGCATTACTTTTGGAGTGATCTTCGTAGAAGTGACCGTGGCTGATGACGCAGAATTTTGGAAAATGTGAATTATCTGGAAAACCATAAGGCATAAATCGAAAATTCTTATATCAAATTAAAGAGGAGAAAATTCTCTATTGAAATAGTTATATTTTGAAAATTCTAATTTTTCATCATTTTTTGCGTTTTGTGGGTGTACATATACCTCAACCCAATACGAGCAAATGCTGGGTAACTATCGGTGCCGGACCCCGGACTCATTTCTCCGGCATTATCACCTTCATCTCATTCAGACGCTAAATAACCTAAAAGTTGATAAAGCGTCGTAAAATAACCTACTAAAAAAACTACTCTACGAGTGGGACAACCTGAACATGAGGTCCACATGATTCAACTTTCTAGGAACTACAGATCAGAAGATTACAGAGAACTGATCCAGAACTATATCGTGATGGGATGTCATGTATCTTTCAAAATAACTTCCTGGATTCTCATCTATTTTTTTTCTTTCCTCAAAACCTTCGGGCAGTGAGCGACGAACATGGGGAGCGTTTTCATTAGGATTTTTCTGAACTGTAAAGGCGCTACCAGGAAAAATGGAGCCCTAATATTCTGTCAGACTACTGCTCAAAAGTTATGTTTCTCAAGCCAAGTATAGCCTAAAATCTATTTCACACACATTTTAGGTAAATAAATATGATTTTAGGTCAAATGTTACAAGGTATCAATACCGGAAAAATCTGAAGTACATTTCATGTAATTACTCAAAAACCCTGGCAGATAGAAAATTTTTGAAAACAGATCTGAAATTAGCACGAGAAATGCTATAAGATTCACCCACACATACCCTAATCAAATTCTCAACACACAGATCAATTTCAGAACACACACACTATTTGACACAACTCTTCGTCACACGAACGCACCCACACAATAGGCAGAGAAGTTGAGATAGCGCCGAGATCTAGTAGGCTCTGAGGATGGTGCCAAGTAGCACCGAAACATCTGTAAGCCGCACATGCTTACATAATTAACACAAGTAAGATCGCCATTTAATCAATTATTTATAAAATATGTTTAATTTTGTTGACCAGTGTTATTGGAAGTAGGTAGATAAGGCAATAGGGCTAGTTTAATAGGGATATTCCAAATTCCCCTCTCACCGTTGTGTATCTTGACTCTGTTCGACATAATGTACTGCCCCAGAAAACTTTCGAAGATGACTTACCGTATGGGAGCCTTTTTTTTTATCTAAGATTACACAATACACGGATATAGGTGTTCATGAGTCGGGATTTACATTAAAGAATTTCAACCCCTTTCAGTCAGAAACGTAAGAGGGTGGAAGAAATGAAAGTGTAAGCCTCTTTGCGTCTTAAGAGGAAGCTCTGATAAATCGACACCTCGTTAAGACATCAGCAAGTTCGAGAGAAGTGGCGGAAGTACGACGTCAGAGAAATAAATTTTAAATATAAACAGAAGTTATTGCTGCAATGGTATACCTTGTGTATAGAACATAGGGATTCAAGATTACCTTGAGAACCTATGTATAAAAACACGAAGAAATAGCTTAATCAGAGGGCCATGCTTAAAATTAGAAGGCTTTGACAATTTGTAAATAAAAAAAAAACATCATAATATGGTTGCTAAGTGAAAGCCTGATGTTTCCTTGTTTTACAGATGTATCAAAGCCTTCTGAATTATACACATGGCCACTGATTAAGTTATTTCTTCATTGTTTTTATGCATGGCTTTCTTGAGGTAATTTAAATTCCTGTGTTCTATACCAGAAAAACACATGGCAGGCCTATATATGTGTTTTTAATTGATTGTTTTACTACGCTTCTTCAACTGCTATGATTATATAGCGTCTGAATGAGATGAAGGTGATAATGCAAGCGAAATGAGTTCAGGGTTCAACGCCGGAAGCTACCCAGCAGTTGTTCTTATTGGGTTGAGGGAAAACCCTAGAAAAAACTTCAACCAGGTAACTCGTCTCAACCAGGATTTGAACCCGGGCCCGCTCACGATCAGGCATGTTAACCGCTACTCCACTGTGTTAAATATATATATATATATTTTTATTTTTTAGTAAATGGGATGGAGAGACTTGACAGCAAGTTTTGCTTCTGAGAGTCTGACAGATGTGTAGACAAAATTTCAGACAAAAGAATTTTGAGATTTGTGAGAAAAGTAGCGGTTTGTTAAATTGTCATTTCTATTTACGAAAATGTTAGTAATTCATACATTTCTTAATAAATCAGATTTAACATTGTATAGAGACTGTTTATACAGGGTGGTGACTTGGAACACGTACCAAAGGGATTTCAATGCTAAAATTTATATTTTGTTATATTAGCTCCTCCTCTAATTATTATGGAAGAAAATGACAAAGTTTTTTGTAGAGAAAAATATTCTGCATTCAACCATACCTTTAAAACAATTTTTGGCTGGGGATAAAAATCTAAAAAATAATAATAATAATAATAATAATAATAATAATAATAATAATAATAATAATAATAATACAAAATACTTCCGCTACAGAAACTGCACTAATTTTTAACGCATGCTAATCATAATTGATCATGGATTAGTAAAACAATTGAATGTAAAGATATTGTTATGGTTCATTTGTTAACCTGAGAAAATGTATTCCATGGAAGAAAAAGTTAAAATTAGTAGGCCTAAATGGTATTATACTGGAAACATCAGCTAGCAGCAAATGGAGGTATATATTTTGAGCATTTATTGTGATTTGCTAATTTACCATGAAATAATGTAACATTGGTATTTTCGTTTGTAAAAAATGAATTCACATTGATGTCACATTCATTTGTTTCTCCTTTAAATTTTATCATAACTGGTTGGATCCTAAACTATTCTGTTTTAGACACAAATATCAGTTATCCATGACCTACTGTAAGTAAGTTTTCATTAAAGGTGGTTATAATAACTTTCTAATTTTAATTCCAAACACGCTCATAATCAAAATATTAATTCAGTAAAACAAATGGATACAGAATTTTTTTGTCTACAAAAAACATTAATGACATTTTCTTCTATAATAATTAGGGGACTTAATATAGCAAAATATAAATTTTAGCATTGAAATCCCTGTGGTGCGTGTTTCACGTCACCACCTGGTGTACAGTATGAGAACTATACAAATTTTCAGACCTGTGGTTTGAATAGTTTATAAAACGTCCCGCTAAGTACCCTTAAGAGAAAGTTAAAATTATGGGAAAAGAGAGAAATAATGGGATAAAAGTACGTAAATGTGTAAGGTGGAAAGGTAGAGCGAAATAAATATTTTTTAAATCTGCAGAAGAAGACGAAGAAGAAGAAGGAGAAGAAGGAGAAGAAGGAGAAGAAGGAGGAGGAGGAGGAGGAGGAGGAGGAGGAGGGAGAGATAGAAAATATAATGAAGTGTGCATTAAGAAAAAGTAGGAAGATTGTAGGTTTGGAAATGAATCCCGAAAAGACAAAGTATATGATTATGTTTCGTGACGAGAATATTGTACGAAATGGAAATATAAAAATTGGAGATTTATCCTTTGAAGAGGTGGAAAAATTCAAATACCTGGGAGCAACAGTAACAAATATAAATGACACTCGGGAGGAAATTAAACGCAGAATAAATATGGGAAATGCCTGTTATTATTCGGTTGAGAAGCTTTTATCATCCAGTCTGCTGTCAAAAAATCTGAAAGTTAGAATTTATAAAACAGTTATATTACCGGTTGTTCTGTATGGCTGTGAAACTTGGACTCTCACTTTGAGAGAGGAACATAGGTTAAGGGCGTTTGAGAATAAGGTGCTCAGGAAAATATTTGGGGCTAAGAGGGATGAAGTTACAGGAGAATGGAGAAAGTTACACAACACAGAACTGCACGCATTGTATTCTTCACCTGACACAATTAGGAACATTAAATCCAGACGTTTGAGATGGGCAGAGCATGTAGCACGTATGGGCGAATCCAGAAATGCATATAGAGTATTAGTTGGGAGGCCGGAGGGAAAAAGACCTTTGGGGAGGTCGAGACGTAGATGGGAGGATAATATTAAAATAGATTTGAGGGAGGTGGGATATGATGATAGAGACTGGATTAATCTTGCTCAGGATAGGGACCAATGGCGGGCTTATGTGAGGGCGGCAATGAACCTCCGGGTTCCTTAAAAGCCAGTACGTAAGTAAGGAAGATTATACAACGAAAGAAATGTAGGAAGACGTAAAGGTGAATATATAGGAAAAGAAAAACTGGGAAGGAAATGATGAAAAGTAGATAAATAATTGAGAAGCAAACTGATGTATATATGAAGAAAGAATAGAGAAGGAAATAAATACAGGGAATGATTGAACAGATAAATTAAAACAAAATTAAAGAAAATGAATTAGTACTGGAAAGAGGAAAAGACAAATAAAATGTGGCAGTGAGAGGGAGAGAGCATAAGAGTAGAAAGTGTCCTGGCGCTCCCAGGAGGTGCGAATCTTTCTGTTGCAGAGCCTCGTGACAATGGACTGCATAAACAGGTGTTCCAGCATCTTCCACGTCCATGAATTTTAAGTGAGGAGTCAGCCCAGGTTTAAGAATGCATTAATGTCGTGTTCGGCAAATATATTTCTTTTCTTCTGAAAAACTTTCCTTTTTAACTTAAAAAAGGAGACAAGTTAAAGTAAAATTCCGCTCCGTCGTCCCTGGCAACTTTGAACTTTTTGAATCAGGCATTACAATTGAATTTGAATTGTGTTCTGTTCGAATGAAATATGATAGGACGATCGTCTTTTCTTTCCTGGCATACTAAAGGAAAATAATAAAAAAGAAACTAGATCTCAGATGTGCATTGTTTTCGTGTCCCGTCTCTTAATAATGCGTTATGACCGGATTACAAAAATTCCATTCATCATGCAAGTTCAGACAACTTGGAAAAACAAAAGAACGAAGTAACAGAGAGGGAGACAGATAGAGGGTTTCCAATGCAAATGTAAAGACTACCAGAACAGCACTGCGGTAGCTATGCGCAACGGAATCGTGAGCTGGGTCCTGGGTTCCCCTCTCGGTAGCTGTTTACCTTCAGATTGTATACGCTCGAAAACTTGTACAGTGCAGATAAGGAATACGCTGGCGGCCAAACACTTGCTGTGATTTAACACTTGCTTTGCATGGACGCGTCCGAAATAACTTACTGGAAGCACTGTTGGAATAAGTACACTGTGTTTCAAAAGTACGGTAACAGTTTCATGTAATTATTATTATTATTATTATTATTATTATTATTATTATTATTATTATTATTATAACATAACATTAAAGGCCCTGTTGGAATACGTACACTGTGTTTCAAAAGCACGGTAACAGATTGATATTATTATTATTATTATTATTATTATTATTATTATTATTATTATTATTATTATTATTATTCTTGTTATATCATAACATTAAAGGCACTGTTGGAATACGTGCACTGTGTTTCAAAAGCACGGTAACAGATTGATATTATTATTATTATTATTATTATTATTATTATTATTATTATTATTATTATTATTATTGTTCTTGTTATATCATAACATTAAAGGCACTGTTGGAATAAGTACACTGTGTTTCAAAAGCACGGTAACAGATTGATATTATTATTATTATTATTATTATTATTATTATTATTATTATTATTATTATTATTATTGTTCTTGTTATATCATAACATTAAAGGCACTGTTGGAATAAGTACACTGTGTTTCAAAAGCACGGTAACAGATTGATATTATTATTATTATTATTATTATTATTATTATTATTATTATTATTATTATTATTATTCTTGTTATATCATAACATTAAAGGCACTGTTGGAATACGTGCACTGTGTTTCAAAAGCACGGTAACAGATTGATATTATTATTATTATTATTATTATTATTATTATTATTATTATTATTGTTCTTGTTATATCATAACATTAAAGGCACTGTTGGAATAAGTACACTGTGTTTCAAAAGCACGGTAACAGATTGATATTATTATTATTATTATTATTATTATTATTATTATTATTAGTATTAGTATTATTATTATTATTATTATTATTATTATTATTATTGTTCTTGTTATATCATAACATTAAAGGCACTGTTGGAATAAGTACACTGTGTTTCAAAAGCACGGTAACAGATTGATATTATTATTATTATTATTATTATTATTATTATTATTATTATTATTATTATTATTATTGTTCTTGTTATATCATAACATTAAAGGCACTGTTGGAATACGTGCACTGTGTTTCAAAAGCACGGTAACAGATTGATATTATTATTATTATTATTATTATTATTATTATTATTATTATTGTTCTTGTTATATCATAACATTAAAGGCACTGTTGGAATAAGTACACTGTGTTTCAAAAGCACGGTAACAGATTGATATTATTATTATTATTATTATTATTATTATTATTATTATTATTGTTCTTGTTATATCATAACATTAAAGGCACTGTTGGAATAAGTACACTGTGTTTCAAAAGCACGGTAACAGATTGATATTATTATTATTATTATTATTATTATTATTATTATTAGTATTATTATTATTATTATTATTATTATTATTATTATTATTATTATTGTTCTTGTTATATCATAACATTAAAGGCACTGTTGGAATACGTACACTGTGTTTCAAAAGCACGGTAACAGATTGATATTATTATTATTATTATTATTATTATTATTATTATTATTATTATTATTATTATTATTGTTCTTGTTATATCATAACATTAAAGGCCCTGTTGGAATACGTACACTGTGTTTCAAAAGCACGGTAACAGATTGATATTATTATTATTATTATTATTATTATTATTATTATTATTATTATTATTATTATTCTTGTTATATCATAACATTAAAGGCACTGTTGGAATACGTACACTGTGTTTCAAAAGCACGGTAACAGATTGATATTATTATTATTATTATTATTATTATTATTATTATTATTATTATTATTATTATTATTGTTCTTGTTATATCATAACATTAAAGGCACTGTTGGAATAAGTACACTGTGTTTCAAAAGCACGGTAACAGATTGATATTATTATTATTATTATTATTATTATTATTATTATTATTATTATTATTATTATTATTGTTCTTGTTATATCATAACATTAAAGGCACTGTTGGAATAAGTACACTGTGTTTCAAAAGCACGGTAACAGATTGATATTATTATTATTATTATTATTATTATTATTATTATTATTATTATTAGTATTATTATTATTATTATTATTATTGTTCTTGTTATATCGTAACATTAAAGGCCCTGTTGGAATAAGTACACTGTGTTTCAAAAGCACGGTAACAGATTGATATTATTATTATTATTATTATTATTATTATTATTATTATTATTATTATTAGTATTAGTATTATTATTATTATTATTATTATTATTATTATTATTATTATTATTGTTCTTGTTATATCATAACATTAAAGGCACTGTTGGAATAAGTACACTGTGTTTCAAAAGCACGGTAACAGATTGATATTATTATTATTATTATTGTTATTATTATTATTATTTTTATTATTATTATTATTATTATTATTATTATTATTATTGTTCTTGTTATATCGTAACATTAAAGGCCCTGTTGGAATAAGTACACTGTGTTTCAAAAGCACGGTAACAGATTGATATTATTATTATTATTATTATTATTATTATTATTATTATTGTTCTTGTTATATCATAACATTAAAGGCACTGTTGGAATAAGTACACTGTGTTTCAAAAGCACGGTAACAGATTGATATTATTATTATTATTATTATTATTATTATTATTATTATTATTATTATTATTATTGTTCTTGTTATATCATAACATTAAAGGCACTGTTGGAATAAGTACACTGTGTTTCAAAAGCACGGTAACAGATTGATATTATTATTATTATTATTATTATTATTATTATTATTATTATTATTATTAGTATTATTATTATATGAAAGGCACTGTTGCAATAAGTACACTGTGTTTCAAAATTGCGGTAACAATTTCATATAATTATTAATAAGTACATGGTGTAGCAGTTGAATCTGACGAATTTCAGTAAGCTATTCTAAAGCGATTATAAGGTTTAGTCATATCAAAATAACAAAGGATATGGTCTGAATAATGCAATTTATTGGCATATTATTTTCTTAAATGACATATTTCAAGTGATCCCCTGGTATCTTACGGTTTGTTGCAAACTTACCTGGAAAGTGTTCATGACACGAGACAATAAATCTGGAACTTCTGCCTGTACTCTGTTCTTCAGATCCTGGATACAGTGTGTTCTGTATTGAAACACACTTTCTTTAAGGTACGCCCACAGAAAAAAATCAACACCTGCAAAGTCTGGTGATCGAGCCGGCCAGTTGATATCGCCAAACCGGGAAATTCAGCGTTCAGGGAAAAGGTTTCCCAACAATCACATTGTGTCTCTGGTAGTATGGGCCAGAGACCTGCCTTGTTAAAACAAATGCCATCCCTATTAGTGCGTCTTTGAATAATGTCTGTAACATTTGCGTATAACTTTCATTGTTCATTGTAATAACTCTCATTTTCATCTTGTAAAATGATGACTCTAGCAGAAACAGCACCCATATGGTCATCTTTTCATTATGTGTTGGCCATTCATGCAGCGCCTAGACGTGTGTGATATGTGGTCTAGATAAATGTTTAATTGTTTGTACTCTTATTTAATTTATTCGTCCGACTCGACATTGTGCAGGTTACTTTAACTTTGTGCGTATAATTTGTTTAACAAATTGTCACAGTTTTTATCGAAGTGTTACAGACATCTTGTTGCGGGACATACATTAATTCATACTCGAATAAATTGATTCGTGGACTTTGAATACGTACTAACTCCGAAAAATAGTTGACGAAAAATCTCTCTACAAAATAAAAGCAGACAAATGGGCGGTATGAAATAAAGTCTGCAATATTTACCTCCGATTGAGGTTCTGGTTGTAGTACCAGGCAGTACATCTCACTTGACGATGTGTTAGACGAAAAACAGTTGTTTGTATGCATCTGAAGTTTGATTAGTATAATATGTAGCTAGTCGGTGATGTATAGAGATGGGAACGATATATCGGTTTTTAAGAAATACCGATATTTTCGTTTCAATATACCGATATCGAAATTTTGATTCAATATATCGTATAATATACCAATTTTCTCATAAATTTGTCGATTTTTTGTGGAATTATTATCATTATCAACATCAACAAAATCCACACTAGACAACTCCGATAATTCCCGAGAGATGGCGCTACTGAAGGTGGACAGTTACATAATTGTGCAACCTCACTCAATACCTTGTTCTAATTGGCTGGACTAGAATTCGAATTCAAACTGTTTAATATGCGGCACCAAATTCAAAATGCAGCGTGTGCGAACCTAAGACAGACGGGAGGTTTACCTGCTACTGTTTTAATATTGTTATTAATGTCCTTCAAGGCAGGAGAGCAACTCCCACCGTGAAAGGGAACCGTCTGACCTCAAAACGGGTATCAAAACTTTTATTACTACTGTATATTCTGAAATGGAAAGAGAAACTAGGATTTAATACCGATGTGACATTTGTTTACGTCTATGATTTCTATGTACAACCTAGTGCTGATGTTGTTTTCTTATTATATCTTTTAGTGCATAAAAATTCAATCCCTACCATCATCACCATTTTTGTTTGGAATGTTGGAGTGTAACAATAACATACAATGGGAACTTACTGTAGAAGGATTGTATCAAATCAACTGTGAAGTTTCTTAAAACTTGTAACATTCTAAGTACGGTTTACTTACTTACTTACTGGCTTTTAAGGAACCCGGAGATTCATTGCCGCCCTCACATAAGCCCGCCATCGGTCCCTATCCTGAGCAAGATTAATCCATTCTCTATCATCATATCCCACTTCCCTTAAATCCATTTTTATATTATCTTCCCATCTACGTCTCGGCCTCCCTAGAGGTCTTTTTCCCTCCGGCCTCTCAACTAACACTCTATATGCATTTCTTGATTCGCCCATACGTGCTACACGCCCTGCCATCTCAAACATCTGGATTTATTGTTCCTAATTATGTCAGGTGAAGAATACAATGCGTGCAGTTCTGCGTTGTGTAACTTTCTCCATTCTCCTGTAACTTCATCCCTCTTAGCCCCAAATATTTTCCTAAGAACAAGTACTGTTTACTTACATTTAAAAATGATTACGTTGTTAGATAGAAAAGAGCATTATATCTGTGTCCTGGATTGAATCCTATATAACATTAGAATAATTGAATCGTGTTCCAATATCAAATACTCAACCATTCAGAGTTCACCTAACTTTCTCCCACTATATCATTTAAGCTCCCTTGCCTCCACCATAATTTTTATTTAGGTTAGGACCTACATCATATGGTATTGAAAATGTATTGTTTATTGTTACAATTTTACATTTACCATTTTGACTGTTATGATGTTAATTTTAATGGTAAAAAGGATTATGAAAATTTAAGTAATTTTATTGTAAAAAAGTAAATGTACGCCTGAAAAAGCAATTTGCTTACGGAATAGCGATATATCGATAATCGTTCGATATATCGATATGTTTCCTGTGATATATATCATTTATCGAAATTAGGTTTGCAATATATTGGAATATCAATATATCGGCATTTACTTTATTTCCTCCATCACTAACTTTGGAACAACATGCCGTCAATCGTCAGAACTGTCTGACCAGCGAATAGGGATTATAAAGTATGGACACTTCGCGTCGGTACCTTTGATGTAGCCGGACCGATTTCAATGACCTTCAAGCCAGATAGAGCGTGAGATTCTGCTTTCTCCCTAGAGTTGGCGCTGACATCACACCAGCTAGCAGTCGACACAGCGGAAATATAACACATATAATTAATATTCTCAAACATTATGTACTCGAATAAAATAAATTGGATCCATAAAATAATAAATCCGTCATTAACTGTAATGTCTAGACTCTAGAGTTCCTTAATAATGAGAGTTGAGACGTTGACCCCAACAACAATTAAAATATGTAATGATTTGATAGCACTGAAAATGGAAAAACAAAATTCTTATGAGAAGTAAAACCATATACCTATACATACATACAAATGGCTTTTAAGGAACCCGGAGGTTCATTGCCGCCCTCACATAAGACCGCCATCGGTCCCTATCCTGTGCAAGATTAATCCAGTCTCTATCATCATATCCCACCTCCCTCAAATCCATTTTAATATTATCTTCCCATTTACGTCTCGGCCTCCCTAAAGGTCTTTTTCCCTCCGGTCTCCCAATTAACACTCTATATGCATTCCTGGATTCGCCCAAACTTGCTACATGCCCTGCCCATCGCAAACGTCTGGATTTAATGTTCCTAATTATGTCAGGTGAAGAATACAATGCGTGCAGTTCTGTGTTCTGTAACTTCATCCCTCTTAGCCCCAAATATTTTCCTGAGCACCTTATTCTCAAACACCCATAACCTATGTTCCTCTCTCAGAGTGAGAGTCCAAGTTTCACAACCATACAGAGCAACCGGTAACATAACTGTTTTATAAATTCTAACTTTCAGATTTTTTGACAGCAGACTAGATGATAAAAGCTTCTCAACCGAATAATAACAGGCATTTCCCTTATTTATTCTGTGTTTAATTTCCTCCCGAGTATAATTTATATTTGTTACTGTTGCTCCAAGATATTTGAACTTCTCCACCTCTTCAAAAGATAAATTTCCAATTTTTATATTTCCATTTCATACAATATTCTGGTCACGAGACATAATCATATACTTTGTCTTTTCGGGATTTAGTTCCAAATCTATCTCTTTACTTGCTTCCAGTAAAATTCCCGTGTTTTCCCTAATCGTTTGTGGATTTTCTCCTAACATATTCACGTCATCCGCATAGACAAGAAGCTCATGTAACCCGTTCAATTCCAAACCCTGCCTGTTATCCTGCACTTTCCTAATGGCATATTCCAGAGCGAAGTTAAAAAGTAAAGGTGATAGTGCATCTCCCTGCTTTAGCCCACAGTGAATTGGAAAAGCATGAGATAGAAACTGACCTATACGGACTCTGCTGTTTGTTTCACTGAGACACATTTTAATTAATCGAACTAGTTTCTTGGGAATATCAAATTCAATAAGAATATCATATAATATTTCCCTCTTAACCGAGTCATATGCCTTTTAGAAATCTATGAATAACTGATGTACTGTACCCTTATACCATATACCTATATTATATTATATTCAAATATTAAACGAATTTGATACATAATTTTATAATATATTATATTATTTGATAATATAATTTATTATATCTGAAATATAAAAAATTATTATTACTACTAGTTTGTCATTGAGAAATAAGGAAACGCTGTTAACTTGAATTTACTTGAAGCAAAGCGTTGTTTGGATCCTGTGTCTCAACTCTATACTCAATTATTATCTTAACGTGTGCTCGATTACACTAACCTCTAGCGCTTGAAAGTGGAACTAACCGCTGCACAGTGTTTCCAAGAGGCTCAAAAGCTGGCCAAAAATGATTTTTTCACTTTTAATTTTATGGTGTTTGCAATATACCCCAACTATCTGCAAGGTCTGGCGGTCATAAAACAGCCACCCTCGTAGCAGGTCTAATTCTACGCAGTTGTATTCGAACCTTTGAAGCCAATGCATGAAGTGTCGTTTTTGCTATGTTGTGGTTGTGTGTTTTTCAATAAGAATTTCAATTATTGTTTTTTGTACTTCTGTTGTTGATTTTCAGGTAAATGTTATTATGGATTGTTAGAGTTATGTTTCTGAATTAAGAATACGTTATTATTATAATGATTAAGTATGTTATGCTTCGCTGAGGAATCATAATCATATTATGTAAAATTTGATTTTGTGATTCCTTAAGTTCGGTCTTTATGCAGACCAGCAAAAATTGCCTCACGTTGCCCCATGTTATTTCCTTGACCAATATGTAGCCTGATATGTTTACTTGATGATCTTGAAAGGTAAAATTGCCCATATTTGCCCCTTTTGATAAAATTTAGACAAATATACGTATTGGCGTATTTCAAATTAATCGTCTAAAATACGAATATTCTCAGTATCAGTTAATTTCTTCTCTACAGCAAATCTATGGTCAATTTGGCTATCAAACAGTTATAAAAGTAAAAAATAACAAATTTTTAGTTATTTATTTTGGTTTCAGAATGGAGTAGCGTTGTAGAAGGGAGAAATTGTTTGATACTTTACAGAACGAAAAAAAGTGGTCGTAAGAAACAGAAAGACGTAGTATTGCAGTTTCTTATTACAAAAATCGGTGTAGAAGTCTCCCATGGTCAAATAAACTTGTTAGAAAGACATGTTTCTCGTTTTTGCATTAATTTGTTTCGCAGATTCGATAAATCGAACAGGATGAGTGATAGATTTTTAAAAAATAACGAGCAGTGGTTAGATAAAGAGTTTTTATGTGATTTAAATGCTATAAAACCCACTCTACAGAGAAAGAGGAGGACCACAGGCAAAGTTTGGGAAGGAGCAGTATTAGGTCTAAGCGTAGAAAAGCTCAAAATATTGTAAGAAAATCTGCAGAGATTGCGAAAAATTTAACATCGGCTGCAAAAATAAAGTAAGTGCACAAATAACCGGCACTGACATTAATCTCATCCACAGATGTCGAATTATACTTAAAACCATATCCTGTGGATCTGAAATAAACACAAATGAATTTGAAAAATATGCAACCGAGACTGCCAAATTATTTGTCTCACTGTACTCTCGGTATCCCATGCCTGTCACTGTACATAAAATACACATTCATGGTTCGACTATTATTTCCGAGGCATTACTTCCAATTGAATGGTGAATTTGCAAAACGACTTATGTCCCTAGAAGTAGTTTTGAGAAAATTAAAGAAAACTGTTTTTGACTTCGCTGAACCATATATTATTACAATATAATTTTTTATATGTAAGAGATACGTAAGAGAAAAATTTTTAGTAAAAAAATTCATACTTTTGTACTCTTCTTCAGGTTGTAAAAAATTTAATTATCTTCAGGACTTAAGTTGTTCTGCAAATTAACTTCAATTCTGCATCATAATTATTAGGTTACTGACACATAAACATGTTTAACTAAATGTATTTAGCCTATACCAAAATCATAAAATAACTTTATTGCAATTCCTGAACAACATTATTTTGAACAATTTTTAAACACACGAGCACAGACCTCTGATGGAGAAAAGTATGATGTTGAAGAAATGTTTCTGAGCACTTATTGGCATTAAGAATTTGATTAGCGTGTTGTTCTTATTTTGTCCCTGACAACTGTTGCAAAACAACCACAGTTCTTTAATGTACTGGATGTGACATAGTTATAGAAGTAGTCTGCAGGAAAAAATTACATACCTCATTAAGAAGTTTCTAGGCCTGTCCCTCATGGTAGACACAAAAGGGCATTTCACTAGTTTTCATGTTGTGCACAGAGAAAACTGAGACTGTGAGCTGGCGATCGTAGTACATATCCTGAACTGGTGTTAGGCAAGCATACATTTTTCATGTAGTCAAATGTGACAGCAAGAAAATCCTCTCTCTCTAGATACTTGGTTCCATTTTGCAATACTTTTTACTTCAGCTACAAGTTCAGCACGATTACTGAACATATTGCTTTTCATTTTCATGCTCTGTTTTTTCAAACGTAATAAATTTTCTCAACTGAAGAATTACCAATGACAACAGGCAAAAAACATTTTGTCAACTGATTGTATGATTAAAATTACATATTATGTAAGTTTCTTCAGTACATGACAGGCAAAACAACTTAAGACCAGGACTAAATTCGTTTTATCCCTTAACCAAATATTCTGCTGCTAAGGAAAACTATACAAAAGGCGTGGATTAAAGTCATTCTGTTACTAAACGATGACCCTTGCACATAGTAACAATCATGCTCTCAACTCAAAACCCCCAAAAATGTGGACTTGAGTCGTTTTGCAAATTTACCATTCAATTGGACAAATGTTGGAAGAAGCACAAGAAGCAAGATATAAACACCTTAAGCAATTTCGTGAACAGTATGCCAGAAAGATTTCAAGAGAGGCCACTAATCGGGATGTATTCAATCGACTCCTTGCCACCTCTGATCCTTTTTTAACATCCTTCCGCCAAGAGAACCGAACAAAATATAGTACAAGAAAAGGACACTACACGTGGAAGTCATAAACCTATTGAGTTCTGAAACAAACAAGGGACGGCAGGGGAGGACAGTACCAATACTAGTAACAGTGATCAATGAACATTCTCTACCCTAGTAAAGTGCTAAAGTGTTTCTGAATCTGTATTGTGTACGTGCTCACTTAGATTTTATTATTTATTAAGTGTCTCCGTAATAAATATAATAAACAGTGTAGTTACTTTAACGTGTAACAACAATTAAAAAGTTACTATTAAACAGTCATGAACATAATCGTAAAATGCAAATCAAGATTTCAGGTATAACTCCCTGTAAAGTTGATTTGAATAATTTCGAGGGAAAAATTGTTCCGGAGCCGGGTATCGAACCCGGGACCTTTGGTTTAACGTACCAACGCTCTACCACTGAGCTACTCGGGAACTCTACCCGACACCGATCCAATTTTTCCCTCTATATCCACAGAACTCAAAGTGGGCTGACAACCGTCAAGCAACCAACTTCGAGTGCACACTAACTCCGTGTGACTTAAATTGTGGTTTTCTGTTAACGAACAGTGACGTGTATTATGCAAATCAAGATTTCAGGTATAACTCCCTGTAAAGTTGATTTGAATAATTTCGAGGGAAATTATTCAAATCAACTTTACAGGGAGTTATACCTGAAATCTTGATTTGCCAATTTTTCCCTCTAAATTATTCAAATCAACTTTACAGGGAGTTATGCCTGAAATCTTGATTTGCCAATTTTTCCCTCGAAATTATTCAAATCAACTTTACTGGGAGTTGTTATACCTGAAATCTTGATTTGCCAATTTTTCCCTCGAAATCATTCAAATCAACTTTACAGGGAGTTGTTATACCTGAAATCTTGATTTGCATAATACACGTCACTGTTCGTTAACAGAAAACCACAATTTAAGTCACACGGAGTTAGTGTGCACTCGAAGTTGGTTGCTTGACGGTTGTCAGCCCACTTTGAGGTCTGTGGATATAGAGGGAAAAATTGGATCGGTGTCGGTTAGAGTTCCCGAGTAGCTCAGTGGTAGAGCGTTGGTACGTTAAACCAAAGGTCCCGGGTTCGATACCCGGCTCCGGAACAATTTTTCCCTCGAAATTATTCATAATCGTAAAATGTTTGTAATACTGAATGCACAGACTAATTCATTGGATACTAATATATATAAAGTGTTAAATTAAGCGCCTTTATTATGGGCGAAAAAACTGGGTCTACCACTTCACTGTTCAAGTATACCCAGCGGAACGCGAGCCATCAGTTGAGAAACACTGTCCTAAGATAAGCAAGTAGACCTGATATATTGTTAATATGATATTATCTTTCAGTTGATACCAAAAATAGGTAAAGAAAAGTGTTAAAATGGCTTTTAGTATTTTTGGCCAGCTTTTATGCCTCTAGGAAACTGTGCGCTGGCGGACAGAGAAACAAAACACAATAAAATTCGTTCAGTGTCCATTCTTTATAATCCCTATTCGCTGGTCTGATCTACCTCTGCCTAAAAGAATTTAGAACTTCGTGCATAGGACTTTAAAAATTCTCACAGCTTTTATCGAAGTGTTACAGACATCTTGTTGCGGGCCATGCATTAATTCATACTCGAATAAATTGATTCGTGGACTTTGAATACGTACTAAACCCGAAAAATAGTTGACGAAAAATCTCTCTAGAAAATAAAAACAGACAAACGAAAGGTATGAGGTTCTGGTTGTGTTACGAGGCAGTACATCTCACTTGACGATATGTGTCAGAGGAATAACCGTAATCTCGTAAGCAACGGGAAGAACAATATTGTTTGTATACATCTGAAGTCTGATTAGTGTAATATGTAGCTAGTCGGCGGTGTATGCAATGGAGGGAGAAAGGAACTATCCACCCTACCCCACTATCTCCTGGCTTAGTTGCCTCAAGAGTTTTGCCTTGTTGGTATCACTTCTGAGGTTCAGACCTGTATTCGGACAGTTGACTAAACAACAACGATTTACAGATATAGGAAATCAGGGATAGAAACAAGAACTTTGCATCAGTTCAATAACTCTTCACTCATATCAAACGAAACCGACAGTCTTCCAGAAGAATAATATGTAAGCCTAATTTTATTGCACTACTAGCCGTACCCGTGTGCTCCGCTGCACCTGTTAGAAACAAATATAAAGTAATTACATAATTAAAATAGGACATTTGATCCAGGGAACATTCGTGTTTGATAGAAGGATAAATCGTTTAATATGTTACTTAATTCAAATTGTATTTAAATAATTAAATTGCGATCATTTTGGTCCAGAGACACTCATTCGGTGCAATGACAATTCCTTTAACATGTTTCTAATTTGTTATTACACGCAACTATAGTTTAATGAAGATTGACATCATTTAGATTTAATGTGTATATTTTATATTACTTGCTATATGGTTCCATTGAATTGTGGTAATAACTTAATTTTAACCCTTGTTTTCTATGTCTTCAGTAAATGGCGCTTGGCCCACTATGGTTCTGAACCCTTCAAATAACTTAAATAGTGATACAGCATAAACAGTGATATGTAATTATATTTCTTTCTTTCGAAAATGTAAGAATTCACGATCTCCTATGTACCATTGCCATGGAATGAATAAATGTGTTTTGTTTTCCTACTCAAAAATTTTATATTTTGCACATGGGAATTACTGCAGGAACAACAACGCTACAATCTGAGGCGACGGTGAAAACGTATTGTATTGTTATTTTAAAAGTCTATCAGACCTACCAAATTTTACATAGAATAAAACTTATCGGAAATCATTTTTAAAGAAACTTTTGTTATGTAACATTTTTCACAAAAAAACAATAATAAGCGAGATATTTCGATTTAATTCAGGCCCGTTAAATGAAGTATTTTGAATGCCATATAGCCTAAAATCTAAATTACAACGAACTTAACTTATATTTCAATTTTCATCGAAATCCGTTCAGCCATTATCGCGTGAAAAGGTAACAAACATCCAGACAGACATACAAACAAAAATTTCAAAAAAGCGATTTTCGGTCTCAGGATGAATAATTATACATGTTAACACCAATTATTTTTGGAAAAGGGAAAATTACCAGAACATTTTCGGCTACATATTTATTATTATATTATATTATATAAAAAGTGCGTTGATAACGGATGTACTCCGATAAGAAAGTTTTTAATTTGTTGTGGGGGCTCTTGAATCTCAGAAGCAACAACCTTTACAACAGTGCAACATAATCTGCTTGGCTCATTACCCAATTTTTTTTTTGCATTGCATTTACTGCATATATAGTCTATTTTATGTATTTTAACACGATTCAATTGAGCATAGTTAAAATTTCAATTATAAAATAATGGATTGCTAAGCTAACGTACTATTACTGCATACTAAATCAATACACTCTCGTTGTTCATTAATTCTCTGAGATTAAAATGAGTGTACATAAATATTATTTTAAGAAATACAGAAAACGAATGTACAAAAAAGCCTATCAAATTTTCTGTGCATAGGAATAGTTTAATAGCTTTCGATTGTTGTTGCCCAAGGCCCCTTTTTCGATTGTTGCTGTCCAAGGCCCCTTTTTCGATTGTTGTTGCCCAAGGCCCCTTATAGACGAAGTCATTTGTTATTTCATTGCACCATCTTAGATGGCGTTATTTTAATATTAAAACTCATTTATCTCAAATCAAGATTTTCAGGTATAACTCCCTGTAAAGTTGATTTGAATAATTTCGAGGGAAAAATTGTTCCGGAGCCGGGTATCGAACCCGGGACCTTTGGTTTAACGTACCACTTTGAGCCCACTTTCAGGTCTGTGGATGTAGAGGGAAAAATTGGATCGGTGTCGGTTAGAGTTCCCGAGTAGCTCAGTGGTAGAGCGTTGGTACGTTAAACCAAAGGTCCCGGGTTCGATACCCGGCTCCGGAACAATTTTTCCCTCGAAATTATTCAAATCAACTTTACAGGGAGTTATACCTGAAAATCTTGATTTGCATAATACACGTCACTGTTCGTTAACAGAAAACCACAATTTAAGTCACACGGAGTTAGTGTGCACTCGAAGTTGGTTGCTTGACGGTTGTCAGCCCACTTTGTGGTCTGTGGATGTAGAGGGAAAAATTGGATCGGTGTCGGTTAGAGTTCCCGAGTAGCTCAGTGGTAGAGCGTTGGTACGTTAAACCAAAGGTCCCGGGTTCGATACCCGGCTCCGGAACAATTTTTCCCTCGAAATTATTCAAATTATTCAAATTATTCTCATTTATCTCATTAAATATCAGTCCTATCAAAATTTTGTAAAGAATAAAACTTATCGGAAATCATTTTTAAAGAAACGTTTGTTATGTAACATTTTTCAAAAAATCAATAATAAGCGAGATATTTCGATTTATTTAATTCAGGCCCCCTTATAACCCCCCTTTTAAATAAAGTATTTTGAATGCCATATAGCCTAAAATCTAAGTTACAACGAACTTAATTTATATTCCAATTTTCATATAAATCGGTTCAGCCATTATCGCGTGAAAAGGTAACAAACATACAGACAGACATTCAAACAAAAATTTCAAAAATGCGATTTTCGGTTTCAGGGTGGTTAATTATATATGTTAGGACCAATTATTTTTGGAAAATCGAAAATTACCAGAAAAATTTCGGCTACAGATTTATTATTAGTATAGATTAAGTTCAAAACACTGCATTTAAAATTCTTGCTGTGCTGGTGGCAAGCAGTAAAGTTCTGACGATCAACTACTTAAACAACACTGTTTAGCAGTGAATAGCTGTTGCTATAGCGACAATAAACTGAAATATGCATCAAGAATACTATAGTTACACTCTTCATACCCAGGTACTTCTGAAGTTTCTATGTTCAACTGTTTTAAACGACTTTGTTGAGTGTAGCTATGGAAACGTGTAGGCCTACGTTTAGTCAACTGTTCGAAGCCAGGTTTGAACTTCACAAGTGACACAAAAAAAAGACATCACTTACAAGGCAACTAAGCCAGGAGATAGGCGTTGGACCTCGGACTCATTTTGCCATGATTGCCATGATTAAACCAAAGATCCCGGGCTCGATACCGGGCCCCGGAACAATTTTTCCCTCAAAATTATTCAAATCAACTTTATAGGGAGTTATACCTGAAAGCTTGTTTTGCATAATACACGTCACTGTTCGTTGACAGAAAACCACAATTTAAGTCACACAGAGTTAGTGTGCACTCAATGTTGGTTGCTTGACGGTTGTCAGCCCACTTTGAGGTCTGTGGATATAGAGGGAAGAGTTAGGTCGGTGTCGGGTAGAGTTCCCGGTTAGCTCAGTTGGTAGAGCGTTGGTACGTTTAACCAAAGGTCCCGGGTTCGATACGCGGCCCCGGAACAATTTTTCCCTCAAAACTATTCAAATCAACTTTACAGGGAGTTATACCTGAAAGCTTGATTTGTATTATTTGTCTTCTGTTAAATTTTATATTACCTTGTTAACATGTTTCAGCCTGCTATTGGCCATCATTAGAACTGGTTGTGTAATCAAGATGTATATTGATCTTTATCTATAACCACTGAATAGTTTATATGCCTTTATTCCTTCGAACCCCTCCAAGAAGGTGGGGAGATGAAGCAATGAATAGGAATATTTCTGTGGAATGAATCACTAAATTTTAACTATTTTAAACGAGATTTTATCAGTAAATAGCTGTTGCTATGGCAACAGTAAGTTGAAATATGCTTCATTTCCATTTATTTTCAATTAAGTTACCAAGCCTTAAGCAGTTATCTAGTTATCACCATAGCAACAATAAGCCCTAGCCATGTAGAGCTAAATGTTGACGTTCAACTGTTTTAACGGCGTTTCTTAGCGTTTTAACAGTCGCATGTCGTTCGCAGAGCACATCTGGGCTTGAGTTGGCTTCCTAATCATAAAATCTGAATAAAAAGAGCGGAACATAACATGCTATATGTAATAACAGTGCATGTGTTCGACGCTGAGTGCCGAACCGTCCCAAGTAATGACGGCCTTTAATCACTGCCAGTGACGTCATTTGGCCGAGTGTCACTCTATGCATTAGTCACTGACTTTTAATAAGAAAGAAGAGCGAGGCGTGTTCGTCATTAAGGTGGGACCGCACTCCATTGCGATCTCAATTAGTGATAAGATGGGTATCATGTGAAACAAGACATTCTGCGGATATTTTGCTGAAAAGTTGTATGTTCTCTCGCATTTCATTTTTTTTTTCTTTTTCTTTTTGACGTGAATGTCTATAAGTTCGTTCCAGTACTAGGGTGCCATCCCAGAAAGACGACCGACAACACCCGTTCCAACGCAAGGATACATTGGTCCTTCGTCTGTCAGTAACATGTTGAAGATCGAGCATTTTTTTAAATGTCTAGTTAATTGGTCACAATATCCTCGACGAAGTTTCTCAAAATATTGTTAAAAGATGAATTAAACGTTTTTTGATCACGTGACGAAATGGGTTAATACAAACTTTTTTTTTAAAATGGGGACCACTTTTTAAGGGTATATGTACGTGAACGACCATATATCAGAAAATGCAGGCTCTAAATTTCTAAAATTTTATAAGAAAATGAACTCACAATTGGACAAAAATTATAAGTTACCACAACAAGACTTATTAGAATTTAAATATCTGATAAAAGTATAAAAAAAGGTTACTAATAATATTTTTCAAACCAGTTTTATCAAAGTATGAGAAAAAAACATTCTGGAGTTACATCATTTGGCAACCATGACATTGTTACGATCTCTCTGACATCTTTAATATTTTTCCTGCATGTAATGAACACTTATTTCTGAAAAGTGGACTACTCTCAGACATGTAGGGTTTTTTATTTAATACAATTAAATTTTTATTTCTCTTGTATAAAATATATTAAAATTTACATAATGTTTTGTGACCTAATTTTTCTATTTTAAAAGAAATGGGCATTATTGTAGTCTACATTTTGCATAAATGCATGTTAAATCTGTGTAGTCAGGTGTACCTCAAGGTTCAGTCTTAGCCCTATACTATACACAATTTATACAGCTGATTTTCCAATTTCTAATGAGGTACTGGTGGCTACTTTCGCTGATGACACTGGTATTCTTGCTTCACATGAACATCCAAAAAAATAGCATCTGAAAACCTACAGAATGAATTGGAAAAAAACATAAGACTGACTAATTAAATGGAGAATTCAAGCCAGTGAAAACAAATCAGTTCATGTTACTTTCGGAACCGGAACTGAAAACTGTCCTCCTGTAACACTGTACAACAAAGAACTTCCCGAAGCAGACGATGTTAAATATTTAGGTATGCATTTAGATCGCCGATTAACATGGCGTAAACATATTGGAACTAAACGTAAAGAATTAAATTTTAAAACATAAAAAATGTATTGGTTATCAAAACTGTCATTAGAAAATAATCTTCTTGTTTATAAAGTCATACTAAAACCAATCTGGACATACGGCATCCAACTGTGGGAACTGCTAGCAACTCAAACATTGAAATATTGCAGAGGTATCAGTCTAAAACTTTACGTTCCATTGTCACTGCACCATGGTATGTCCGTAATGATGTCATTCATCGTGACCTCAACATTTCAACTGTAAAAGAAGAAATCTATAAATTCAGTAAAAAATACCTGCACCGATTAAATCAACATCCGAATCATCATGCATTAAATTTGCTGGATAATAGCCAAACAATAAGAAGACTTAAAAGGACCAATGCTCTTGACCTTCCATTCATTTTTAATACAGCTATTTAAAACATTGTTATTTTTCTTTTGGAGTGTTGTCATGGGATAACATCTCCACTCATGTCATATTCTTTTATAATATTTACTTATTGTCTATTGTAGACAGATTGTAAATGTGGCATAATTGTAAAAAAAAAAAATCTGCGTACAAAATTTCAGAATTCTATCTCTAATGGTTGAGGAGTTATGAAATAATATGTGTAAAGTTTTCAAATTTTGGAAAATTTAATTTAAAGTAAAAAGTGAATTCTAAAAAATATTATTAGTAACTTTTTTTTATACTTTTATCAGCTATTTCAATTCTAATAAGTCTTGTTGTGGTACCTTGTAATTTTTGTCCAATTGTGAGTTCATTTCCTTATAAAATTTTAGAAATTTAGAGCCTGCATTTTCTATTAACATTTGTGGTCGTTCAAGTACATATACCCTTAAAGTCAGAACAGTTCCGTGGACCACCTTACTCTTGTTGCCTTCGAAAGCAAACTTATCATTTATGTAGCATATTTTAATACCAATATACTTATATTTTAAAATTGAATTAAGGTTCGGTACTTTGGTCCTCTGTTATGAATTCGGGTGGTCCCTGGCTGAGTTACAAGCGCGGCGCCAGATGTGCAGGGAAAAGATGTCGAGAAACACCACGTGTATAGTGCTTTAAATCCCTCTTTTGCTGCTGAGAGTAGAGTGGGAAGTCGATAGACGGGTAGGGTAAATAAATTTCATAAAATGTCAGTACTGGGAGAAAAAGTGAAATTCGATTGCCATGTGTCATTTCCAAACTCTGAGATTTTCAGCTATAGTGTGATACGAAATTTGTTCGAATTTTATTTTTTCTTCTGTCTTTTTTGAAGGACCACAAGGGTAGACCTCGAGGACCACAGGTGGTCCGCGGACCATAGTTTCAGAAACGCTGGGATAATACATGTTTTTAAAAATGAACGTACAAATTTCGAAACTTACGTACAGTTATGTAAATCCCTATAGCTTACTACAGAAGTGTCTCATTAGAGTATCTCATATTATGTACGTATATTGTAATAATTTATTATTATTAATATTCATGACATTAGTAATTGTTGTTGATGCATTGTTGTTATGTCGATGTACCGTTGGTATACTATTGTTGTTGAGTTCGCCTCACTCGATCGTCAATCTGTGAGTTAAAATATATGTATGTATGTATGTATGTATGTATGTATGTATGTATGTATGTATGTATGTATGTATGTATGTATGTATGTATTAACACTACAATTGGGTATTATCGCTGCGGCCTCATGCTTAACATGTAGGCATCATACAGTAACGTGCGGTGTGCTTTTAAAACATAATTTTGCCGACAGATTGTTGCTCTGCAGGTTTCACTCTAAGCGTCACGTTGTCACGTCTACTTCCTCGATAAGAATAAGCACTAGTTTGTTATATTGTTAAATGACTATTATTATTATTATTATTATTATTATTTCATTACTATTATTATTTTATTATATCATAATTATTGTTATTATTATACTATTATTATTATTATTTTATTATTACAATTATTATTATTTTATTATTACTATTATTATTATTTTATTATTACAATTACTATTATTTTATTTTATCATTACGAGTATTATTTTATTTTTATTATTGTTATTATCTTATTATTTTTATTGTTTTTATTTTATTATTATTATCATTATTCTTATCATTATTATTATTTCATTATTATTATTATTATTATTATTATTATTATTATTATTATATTTTACTATTACTATTATTATTATTTTATTATTATTATTATTATTATTATATTTTACTATTACTATTATTATTTTATTATTATTATTATTATTATTATTATTTTATTACTATTATTATTTTATTATATTATAATTATTGTTATTATTATACTATTATTATTATTTTATTACTATTATTATTTTATTATATTATAATTATTGTTATTATTATACTATTATTATTATTTTATTACTATTATTTTATTATTATTATTATTATTATTATTATTATTTTATTACTATTATTATTTTATTATTATTATTATTATTATTATTATTTTATTATTTTTATTGTTTTATTTTATTATTATCATTATTCTTATTATTATTATTATTTCATTATTATTATTATTATTATTATTATTATTATTATATTTTACTATTACTATTATTATTATTTTATTATTACTATTACTTACTTACTTACTTACTTACTTTTAAAGAACCCGAAGGTTCATTGCCGCCCTCACATAAGCCCGCCATCGGTCCCTATCCTGTGCAAGATTAAGCCAGTCTCTATCATCATACCCCACCTCCCTCAAATCCATTTTAATATTATCTTCCCATCTACGTCTCGGCCTCCCTAAAGGTCTTTTTCCTTCCGGCCTCCCAACTAACACTCTATATGCATTTCTGGATTCGCCCATACGTGCTACATGCCCTGCACCTTTGCTGTGGTCGTGCCGGAGAATCAGTCCCATTCCGAGGCTTACTGTTAGGTTACGTAGCAAGCTGTTTTTTACGCCCAACCCCCAAGCTGGAGGACCACCCCTTATCGGCTGTCCACGACTGCTTATTCAATATATTCACAGCTACCCTCCATATCTGGAGACCGTCTACTCTATCCGCAACCTGAGGACGCGCCATGCCGTGGTGATAGGGACCCACAAATTATTATTATTATTATTATTATTATTATTATTATTATTATTATTATTATTATTATTATTATTATTATTTTATTTTATTTTACTATCATTTTATTATTTTATTTTATTATTATTATGACTATATTATTTTATTAATATTGTTATTATTATTTTATTATTATTATTATTATTATTATTATTATTATTGTTGTTGTTATTGGAGAATTGTTATACATAGCTTATCTCATTCCGTGCATTAGAAATTCTTAAATCTTACAGCAAATTGTATTTATTTATCCTAATTCCTGTCTAGATATCTAGATATCACAAATGCAAGCACACGTATGTCCTCAAACTCCCTGTCACTTTCCCCCCCCCCCCGAGTCGAAAGCTAATTGTGTCGCAGTGATGGTAAGGAGCGCCCTTAACCACAAAGAATTGGAATAGCTATGTAGCAGAGCAGTGACTCAGCGTGATGTAAGTTACAGACTTCAGCTGTTTCACATGGAAACGGCAGACAGGCCGGCATCTGTATCCCTGGTAACCAAACAGACGAGAGCGCCGTGTCCGAGCTAACAGATTGTTCACATGTATAAGAAACAAGAGCCGGGATGCTGACCTAAGACGTCAGATGTCTCTTTAAACATAGAGGTTCCAGATGTCTGACAACGAATAAAGTGAGCCAGCCATTCGCTGACTACATCCTTCATATTGGAATATGGGAATAAATGTATATAGCGTGCACTTTGGTAAATAGAGTGCACAATTTTACAGTACTGCACACAATAGCGTATAAATACTGTTGTAGACCAATGTCTGTGTTAAAGTTCTTTTATACAGGGTGTAAACGATATCAACTGTCAAAATTATGTGCGCAGTACGTATCGGTCTACTGAAGAAAATGTCTAGTCAAATTAATTATTTTTATGAGCCTAAATTTATTTTTAATTTGTAAAATCTTCAATAATATACAGGGTGATTCACGAGGAAAGGTAAAAAAATTTAGGATACGATATCTTAGGTAATTTTGAGTGAAAAAATTCATATGAACATAGTTCGTTTTCGAACGATGGCGGAGCTAGATGCATTACTATCAGGGACTGGAATGCTTTACCTGCAGACTTACTAAAGGCTTTACCAACAACCAAAAATATATCTAAAAATAGGCTTAAGGACTTTACTAATAGACGGTAATTATACACAGTATTTAAAGGATGTAATTGATATTTTGTTATTGAAGTGTTGTATCAGTGAAGAATTATGTTGTGTCAGTGAAGTGTGTTGTGTCAGTGAAGTGTGTAGTGTAAGTGAAACGTGTTCCTGTCAGTGAAGCTTTATAGTTTATAGTGGCAGTGCAAAGTATTTGAACAGTGAAATGTGTTTGAAGTGTTAGTGAAATCAGGATAGAATCAGTGAAATGTGTCGTAGTTCCAGTGCAGTGAGTGAGTTGACAGCGAAATGAGTTTAATGTTGAAAGGTACTTGTGCAGATATGAACATATCATACTCGTGGGTTTTAGTTCGAACTTAGGTTTAAGATACAGTTTAGATTTATTTTAAATGTTATTTTAAGTGATCGTGCTTCATTTAATTTAGGATATTCCCTGTTATTATTATTAATATCATTATTATTATTATTATTATTATTATTATTATTAATTATTGTTAGTATTATTTATTAGTATTATTATTAATTGTATTTTAATTAATACATTTATTATTGTGATTATTGAGTGTAATTAGTTACCACTGCCACCGGGTATATAACCATTGTAGTGTGAATAAATACATACATACACATTTCTTTGGTAAAACGTCTCGCCCCAATGTGAATCAGTCGTTACCATATGCTGCTGACGTGAGACAAGGTCACCGATCGCAATGAATGACGTAACATTGGAATCTGCATTGTGAGCGATGTAGATAAGAGAAGAGAAACAAACCGGATGGTGGGCATTACAAATGTCACAACAAATACGCTATCACTTTTCACTTCACAATAGTTCAGTTAGCTAACTACAGTACAGTAGTTATACAGGTACAGTTATCGGAAGAGTTAAATTGTGTTTTTCAAGGTGCCTTATAAATTTTCGACTGCAGAATACGCCGATATTGTGTATGTTTATGGTTTGTGCGTTGGAAGTTCCTTGCGTGCCGTCGCTGAATATGAACAACGCTTCCCGAACAGAAGGGTACCATATCGAAGAGAATTTACTGTCTATGGGGTTGGATGAAGGACTTGGTATAGCAAAGGAAGGGGGAAACGAAAGAGGCGCTAATCGACCGTATTTTGGATGCGGTATAAAGACAGCCACGTGCAACTCTACCGAGCGCAACAGTGCATTGAAGCAGAAGGAGGTACCTTTGAAAATGTGCGAAAACATCGACCCCGACTTCTAGAATATTAGGTATGTATGCATACGTGAATATAAACTTTAAAATTTTCCGTAATGAGTCTCTAAATACGAGTTAGTACAATGGAATCTCAGAAGTTTTTGTGAAATCAAAGAGCCATATCTCCCTAACCGTTCGAAAACGGACCTATATTCATATTAACTTTTTGACTCAGAATGACTTCAGAATTCACATCCTAAATTTTTTACCTTTCCACGTGAATCACCCTGTATGACGTAAAAATAACCCTATCTCAAAAAAGGTTTCAGTTATTTTACTTAAGTTCTTCCCTTTAGGCCTATATCTACGTATTTCCTGACTTCTATGCTTTAATGTAACTACAAACAGACCAAGTGAAAAATTTACCAAGTGTATTTCTTTCCTTAAATTCAGCTTAACGTGTCCCACAAGAAACTGACCGTCATAGTCTGGGAATCCCTCAAGTTCCCTCTACGATAATATTATCCATTCGAATAAACAGACAACTGACACAGAACAAATGAAATACACACTGCACTTCCTGGCAGCCTTGCAACAGAAAGGAATTCCTTGTATTTTCAATTGATAACACGTATTCACTACCTCGAAAACAAATGAGCATCAGCCTCGCGTTGCGTACAGGCACAACGTAAAAGAGGGACCTTCGGCCTTCAGGAAATATCACGGAACTGACCCCTGATAAGGCCGAGTTCATTATACGGGTATAGACCTGGCAGTTGTATACTGTTCGGCCTTACATCTAATTCTGATGGAAATTTCTTTTGTAATTCTTTGACTTCCGCTTTAAGCTACACTGGCTATTCATAGACGATGAGATGATAATTGTAATTGTAATTCTTTATTTAACGTTCCTTTTAAACTACACAGGCTATTCATAATCGATGAGATGATAATTGTAATTGTAATTCTTTATTTAACGTTCCTTTTAAACTACAGAGGCTATTCACAGACGATGAGATGATAATTGTAATTGTAATTCTTTATTTAACGTTCCTTTTAAACTACAGAGGTTATTCAAAGACGATGAGATGATAATTGTAATTGTAATTCTTTACTTAACGCTCCTTTTAAACTACAGAGGCTATTCAAAGACGATGAGATGATAATTGTAATTGTAATTCTTTACTTAACGCTCCTTTTAAACTACAGAGGCTATTCAAAGACGATGAGATGATAATTGTAATTGTAATTCTTTATTTAACGTTCCTTTTAAACTACACAGGCTATTCATAATCGATGAGATGATAATTGTAATTGTAATTCTTTACTTAACGTTCCTTTTAAACTACAGAGGCTATTCATAGACGATGAGAGGCTATTCAAAAACGATGAGATGATAATTGTAATTGTAATTCTTTATTTAACGCCCATTTAATTGATAGAAGCTATCACGAAAAGGAATTTACGTCTACCGTTGTTTTCCTGGAAAATTAGTTTTATTCCTGCAAATTGATAAATCCTGTCCACGAAATTATTGACTGAAACACGTATGCCGATTTTGCTTAAAGCAGTGAACAAGGTCCGTGAGCAAACTGTTCCCAGAGCTGTTATGTCACATCTCAAGTCTAGGAAAGGTAAATACTAGAGAATGTATTGCAGTCCATGCGACGCCTTCAGTTATCTTTCGTTGCTTAGATACAATCAATTGTCTTTCATTCAATATGGCTGCTCCTGGAATCGGTTACGACAGAGAAACAGAGGGAGATGTAGAGCGCACGTGGTAACCATGGAGACAATACGCTATCTTGCGGGACTCAGTGGAACTACAACAACAATACTGTTTTGTGTAGCTTCAACTGTTTTCCTTATCTGGCAAGCCCGGATGCGGCATTGTGCTAGCAACTGGAACATTCCAGATAATTTCTTTCACTTCCTATCAAATTTAATGAAGTGATAAGTGAATTAAATTGCATTTCTAGAGCACGGAAAGGAATATTCCAAGACAGCCCCACGTGTACTGCGGAACAGTCTGCTCTGCTCTTGCAGGAGCTGCCTCACAATATGTTTTCAATGGAAAATACTTTTCGTAGCTGAAAGACCTTTAATGTGAGATTATTAAAATTAAATTAAATAAGACTGTAAACGATGTTCATATGTTTCTCTTTTTAATAATTTCCTTCGTTTCTTTCTGTTCGATCCTATGCCAAACCATTCATTTTTTTTTTCTTTTTCTTTTTTGAACTCTCGTTACCGCATTGTGTCTTTTATTTCTTTCGCTGATTATATCTTAATTTTCTTTTCATTTATTCATTTCAATATTCCTTCTGTCATTTTTTATTTAATTCTCTCCGTCAATTGAAGAGCTTAGAACAAAAAGCAGGTAAGTGACGGAAACCTAGTTTTGAGGAAATTACAGTTAAAGTTCTACATGCAACGAAATATTATACACTAGTTTGATGAAATGATGCCCATATAGCATCACTTACCTGATTTTATCCCAAAGAAACATCCTTTTGGGCTATCACAACACGCACTTAACTCATTTTTTTTAAATGTCACTTATCTGCTTTTTGTTCTAAGCCCCTCAATTATCTTTTCCTCTACCTTCTATCACCTCTTATTCTCTGTTCTTTGTCACATTCGTTCTAACGTCAAATTTTTATCCCCGTGACATTCGATAAATCTGGTCACAATGTCTGTTAATACGATGACGTCATTAAAATACAGTTGATCTGGTAAATGCCTACTATGATGTGCTTAAGGGGAGAGGATGGTATTTTTGATGAAAAATGACTAAATTAAAAAAAAAATTCTTTGAAATACTCTGCGATATGTGTGGATCGCCAGTGTTAAACTTCCTGCATTATGGATTTCTAAATCACTCGCCCACTTTTATTGTTGTTTCCGATAAATTAAATTTTCAAAAAATTGTTTTTTCTTTAAAATACCCTTTGATATGTGTGGAATGCAGTGCATAACATTTTGTGGGTATTTGTGCCCTTTTCGGATGTTGAGACGTCATTTTTAAACTTCCTGCGCTATGGATTTTTAAATCACACGCCCGCTTTTATCGGTTTCCAGTAACTTCATTTTTTTTTTTTGCTACATTGTCAGACAAACTGAATATAATTTCTGAACTATTAAAGATACATGCATGAAATTTAGAACACACATTATTTAGACTATTAGGAAACTTTTCTCTGTAACAGAATTTTGTTAATTGATTTCATTTAAAAAATACGTCCGTTTGTTGCAAGAAAAGAAATCAGAATATTGTTACCAAATTTTAATTGTTTATTTTACAAACGTAGGGACTAATATCAAAATTCTGTTACAGACAGTTTGTAGAACATGTTTTTTGCAAATACATTGCAAAAAACTGTTTGAATCTATCTTTAAAAACGGTTTAGATATATCGGTTTTAGTACAATCCTGCATTGGGTATATTTTTTCAGATTTGGGCCCCGAAATAATTTGTTTGTTATATTTTAATTGGGTGGAGTTGCCACAGCTATGAGTTGTCTACATACAAAAAATTATTAATTTACACCTAATAGGAAAAAAGTTTAAAAAAATACCATCCTCTCCCCTTAAAACAAAGTAGTTTCGAATCCAGTCAGCCGTCATATAACAAAGAGGAAACAATTGAATGTAACATCGTAATGAATTCATTATCTTTCGTACACAAATGGGTGCGATTAATAAATGTTCTAGTTTATATTACCTTCATAGATGCAAATGTTTAATTTAACGTAGTATATTATTCTGAAGCACTTAACTATGATATCAATTTCCAAATGAATCCAATTCTCTGTAATGACTCATTAGTCATTACAATTTCAAACAACTCATTTGCGTCATATTGATGTGTGAATCGTTTCGACTGTCAATTGCATTGTTGTCTGCAGACAAGGCCTCCTGGAATGAGGAAGCGATTATGAAGTAGTTAACGAGAAAGCTCCGCTTTGTTAAATTTAAATGCGGGGAGTATGAAGACAGAAATGAAAAGAAATATCAAACTTCATTTCAAATCCCAAACATCCTTACAATCCCAATTTCCCCATATGTTTATTAACTAGTGGCTTCTGCAGCAAATGCTGCAAACTAAGTCATAAGAACTTCAAATAAAAATTGTTCACATTTATTTTCAATGAAGAATACCAGACATTTTGAAAGTTATTTGCTTCCATAATAATGAAACATACTTCCTCTAAATGTTTTTTATGCCAAATACTCTTTCTTGAACCTATCTACCTTCAGTTTTTGAGTTTCAACACGAAAACGTAAGTAACAATGTCAGGACGATCAGTGGGTTTTTCATGTGGGAGTAAAGCAATAGCTATTTCAGGTCATTGTGGATTGTAGGCGAAAGTTAAAAAAATGTCAGGTTTTCTATGCTTTCGAACAATAGACATAGCATCTTGGTATAGCTGCTGCATGTAGAGTTTGAACTGTAGAGGGTAAAATCATTTTATCCTGCTAAGAGATCTTGCTGAAATGATCGGGAGTCTACAAAATCTTGTAGGCCTCTTGTTTTATCAATAAGTAATACCTTTTGGTCTTTCCTTTGGAACTGTAATTTTTGCGCTCTCTCGAGCCAATACTGAATCTACACCACACCGCCATTAAGTATATGAAAAAGACCCAACCCCACTTGATTAACAACTATAAAAATATTTAATTTTTAATAACAATATTATTATCTTACGTAAGTTTTTTTAGTTATATACTGTATACACTATATAGCCGGCACTCAGTAAATTATAGAAATGAAGATCTAATTTAAGATATTCTCTACATCTACTTACATAACCCCAAAAAGTTTCACTTATATATCATCAATATAGCATTAATATGTACAATTAATGAAAAATAATCGCATCATGACATTAACTATAATAATACGTATTTCATTTCTAATGGTAATAATGTCATCAAACCACCTCAAGTTTTGTAGATTTTAATATCCAATACACAGCTGTACTCAGAAAATTACACACCGCAGAATCAGACCTGTAAATTATTTTTAGTAGCCTAAGCCTTGAAGTTTTTAATAACCAATTGAATTTGAGCTCTAAATATGTCAGCAATCCTGCAGGTCATGGCCTTCGTGTAATATCATATTGTTTATTGTAGTGTGTGTTTTGTTTTATACTGAAATGCAATTAGTTCTCAAAACTAACGAAAGATGGATTTTGGAAAATAGGAAAATTATGTAGAAAAACTAACGCTTCACTGAAAGTTACTATTTTTCTGAAAAACTTCGGGTTCCAAGCTTCAAAATGAGGGGCCATTTATTAAAATCCGTTCAGCCGTTTTCCCGTCATTTCCATTACCAGTTCAAATTTTATAGATGTTTTACAACAATAATGATCTCCTCACAGTATATATATATATATATATATATATATATATGTGTGGATTAAAGACTAGCCGTACATATGGAAAGGAAATAATTTGGAGTCGTTAAAATGTAACGTGTGACATTTTAACACATCCGACCTGTAAGCAGAGACATATTTCAAAGCGAGGGCGTTTGTCACCCGGCTATTACATTCGTGTTCAGGTGGCTGTGGAGGACGAACTGGCCGTGTGGCGCCGGGAATGTGCCGACGAAGGCCTTCTCGAAATAGATTTGGCAACTCGGTCGCTTCCCGAGGTTGTATCGCTTCTCCTTCACACACCCGCGCGATGCCTATATTCTTAACACGTCCGCCCTCTTCAGCAGGGGTGTCCCGCCTGCACTTTAAGCGTTTTTGCGATGGTAATTAGGTGCTTCTAAAGGGGTGAGTAGTAGCTTAGAAATTAAGACCATTCTACAAGGCCCAAGATCACAGGTTCAGTCACGGTGTATAGGTATTTTTATAAAACTGCCGGGTAGCTCAGTTGGTAGAGCAGCTGGCTACGGACTGGAAGGTCCGCGGTTCGATCCCAGGTGGTGACAGGATTTTTTCTCGTTGCCAAACTTTCAGAACGGCCCCAAGGTTCACTCAGCCTTCTATAAAATTGAGTACCGGGTCTTTCCCGGGGGTAAAAAGGCGGTCACAGCGTGGTGCCTACCACACCACCTCATTCTAGTGCCGAGGTCATGGAAAGCATGGGGCTCTACCTCCATGCCCCCCAAGTGCCTTCATGGCATGTTACGGGGATACTTTTACCTTCTTACCTATTTTTTACATTACTTTATCTATCTATCTATCTATCTATCTATCTATCTATCTATCTATCTATCTATCTATCTATCTATCTATCTGTCTGTCTGTCTGTCTGTCTGTCTGTCTGTCTGTCTGTCTGTCTGTCTACCTGTCTGTCTGTCTATCTACCTGTCTATCTATCTATCTACCTGTCTATCTATCTATCTGTCTATCTATCTATCTATCTATCTATCTATCTATCTATCTATCTATCTATCTATCTATCTATCTATCTATCTATCTATCTATCTATCTATCTATCTATCTATCTATCTATCTATCTATCTATCTATCTATCTATCTATCTATCTATCTATCTATCTATCTATCTATCTATCTATCTATCTATCTATCTATCTATCTATCTATCTATCTATCTATCTATCTATCTATCTATCTATCTATCTATCTATCTATCTATCTATCTATCTATCTATCTATCTATCTACCTACCTACCTACCTACCTACCTACCTACCTACCTACCTACCTACCTACCTACCTACCTACCTACCTATCTATCTATCTATCTATCTATCTATCTATCTATCTATCTATCTATCTATCTATCTATCTATCTATCTATCTATCTATCTATCTATCTATCTATCTACCTATCTGTCTATCTACCTATCTGTCTATCTACTTATCTGTCTATCTGTCTATCTACCTATCTATCTACCTATCTACCTATCTATCTATCTATCTATCTATCTATCTATCTATCTATCTATCTATCTATCTATCTATCTATCTATCTATCTATCTATCTATCTATCTATCTATCTATCTATCTATCTATCTATCTATCTATCTATCTATCTATCTATCTATCTATCTATCTATCTATCTATCTATCTATCTATCTATCTATCTATCTATCTATCTATCTATCTATCTATCTATCTATCTGTCTATCTGTCTATCTATCTATCTATCTGCCTATCTGCCTGCCTGCCTGCCTGCCTATCTATCTATCTATCTATCTATCTATCTATCTATCTATCTATCTATCTATCTATCTATCTATCTATCTATCTATCTATCTATCTATCTATCTATCTATCTATCTATCTATCTATCTATCTATCTACCTACCTACCTACCTACCTACCTACCTACCTACCTACCTACCTACCTACCTACCTATCTATCTATCTATCTATCTATCTATCTATCTATCTATCTATCTATCTATCTATCTATCTATCTACCTATCTGTCTATCTACTTATCTGTCTATCTGTCTATCTACCTATCTATCTATCTACCTATCTACCTATCTATCTATCTATCTATCTATCTATCTATCTATCTATCTATCTATCTATCTATCTATCTATCTATCTATCTATCTATCTATCTATCTATCTATCTATCTATCTATCTATCTATCTGTCTATCTGTCTATCTGTCTATCTATCTATCTATCTGCCTGCCTGCCTGCCTGCCTGCCTGCCTGCCTATCTATCTATCTATCTATCTATCTATCTATCTATCTATCTATCTATCTATCTATCTATCTATCTATCTATCTATCTATCTATCTATCTATCTATCTATCTATCTATCTATCTATCTATCTATCTATCTATCTATCTATCTATCTATCTATCTATCTATCTATCTATCTATCTATCTATCTATCTATCTATCTATCTATCTATCTATCTATCTATCTATCTATCTATCTATGTATCTATCTATCTATCTATGTATCTATCTATGTATCTATCTATGTATCTATCTATCTATCTATCTATCTATCTATCTATCTATCTATCTATCTATCTATCTATCTATCTATCTATCTATCTATCTATCTATCTATCTATCTATCTATCTATCTATCTATCTGTCTATCTGTCTATCTGTCTATCTGTCTATCTATCTGCCTGCCTGCCTGCCTGCCTGCCTGCCTGCCTGCCTGCCTGCCTGCCTATCTATTTATCTATCTATCTATCTATCTATCTATCTATCTATCTATCTATCTATCTATCTATCTATCTATCTATCTATCTATCTATCTATCTATCTATCTATCTATCTATCTATCTATCTATCTATCTATCTATCTATCTATCTATCTATCTATCTATCTATCTATCTATCTACCTACCTATCTACCTACCTACCTATCTATCTATCTATCTATCTATCTACTTACATACCTACCAACCAATTTATTTATTTATTTATTTTTTTTTATTATGTATTTAAGTAGCTAGCTAGTGAGTACAAATTATATTTATAAAACAAAAATGTTTCTAGCTACTACCGTAAGAGCCAGGCTCGTGTACGGTGTGGTCTTAGCCAATAATATAACATAAAATTTACAAGGACAGTTTACTAAATACAGTGAGTAACTTAATTCAAACCAGTAAATACAACACAAGAGCAAGAATAAAGAAAAAAGAGAAAAAGAGAGAAAAATACACATTTAATATAAATTGACAACCAAACAGAACCCAGTGACATTCAATAAAAAAAATGAATATAGTCGACAGAAATAAAAGGTAAAAAAATGCATTTGTTAATATTATATATCATGGATAATTTAACAAGTTTCTTTTTTGAAAGCCTTAATTTTAAAATATTTCAAATTTGGAAAATGGTTTGTAATTTTATTTTATTATAAGGTCTTGGGCCGAAACTAGCACCATGTTTAAGAGCTGCACTTGTGTGACATTTAGGCTCAATTAATGGGAAAGTAGACTTTTGTCTTCGAGTACGATATTCATTTCGATTAGATTTATGTTTTATTTGATTTCTGTGGTAGTAAGTTAGTAAACTATATTTATAAATTTCTTCAATAGTTAATACATTAAAATCTGCATAAATTAAATTTGTTGGGTAATCAATATTTTTGGTCAGACAATTTTTTTTAATCTTCTGTGTAATAAAATTAATGGATTAAGTACAGATGGTGCTGTGAAGTAGGTTATTTCATTACTGATGTATTCTCTAAAGCAGGCTTTTTCTATAGTAAAGTAAAATACTTTATTTCTTTGTTAAAATAAGGATAGCCATGGAGAGATTTAGAGTTGTGACATAGTGAACGTTTATTTACTGATATGAGTCAAGGAAACTAGTACTTGTAGTGGCAATGTTGGTATTACTGGTAATAGAATGCGCAACCTATGTTTGTTATATTGGCGGATGCACCCTCATTTGTTTCTACATTTTAAGATATTATAATATATTGGCACGGTCTTGGCCTCCTGGAATACGAAATTCATTGGTAAACATTTGACAGCAGCTGCAACAATTATGATGTCAAACAATTGCTTAAATTCTTCCTCAGTATTTAAGCCAACTTAACGTATTCATTTGATTAATTTTCTTTTCTTTTACACCTCTTGTTCATTATTATTTGTCTTCATGGCAACTTCTTCTTCTTGAAGAAGAATAAAATGAAATAAATAAAAAAATATTTGAAGTTACAACATTTCATTTTGAACTAGGTACTTTCATTTAGTGAATTATCGACAAGATAAGAATTCTTGGGACATTTGAATAAGACTATTTCGCGAATATATTAAAAAAAAATAGTAATTTATGTAACTAGTGTATAAATTAATCTTAATAATTTTCACGAGTGTTTATGATGAATATTATACACTTGTTACATACAACGTTTTATGCTATTCCTGCATTAAAATATATAAAAAGACTATTATAAATTTACAAAATGTAATGTTATGACATAGTAGAGACATGAATACTGGATATGACATAATATATTGCATGGTTGCTAAGTAACCGTCTCTAAGACAGTGTTATTTTGTTGAAGTTTTTCTTACAGATACGTTGTATAAAATTGTGTTGTGAAGGTGTTGATGACGTCATGAAATACTAGTTGCTAGGTAACCTTTTCTGGCTTCAGTGTCAGAGTTAAGCCAATAATTGTGCAGGATTTACAGCGCAATAACGAGCGTGTTTTAATGCTAGAATTGCATAAACGTAATTTGTAACATACAGAAACAGATTATGTTATAAGTTAAGATATTAATACTGATACACTGCATTTTCCTAGCATGGGCATCACGCAATATCAAAGCCCATTGAACTGTTAAGGAAACAATGGAAATATTTAACAGCTGAACATCAGGGCCCTATTTCTCGAAAGTACAAATTTAAAATTACAAATTACAGGCGAGAAAAGATACAAATTTTTGTATTTCACAAAGATACTTTTGTAAATTTGTAAGTAAAGTAGAGAATACCAGGTTCCAGGGATGATATTAGAAATTTAATTTCATCTGTTTACAATTTTACAAATCGTATGTTACAAATTTTGTAACAAATTCCTACCATACTCTTGGCAAGGATAAATACCTGAATTGGAGGTAATACCGCATTATTTTAGATCATAAAATTGGCTGAGGTATGTGTTGTTAAAATAAAAATAGCACGTATTCCTCATCCCGTGATGAAGAAATTGAGATTTATCAAAATAATCGTCGTAGAAAGAACATTTCGAGAAAAAATTAATATTCAATTTGAAACTTCAGTGGAGATAAATCGGAGATTGAAGATGTGTTATGAATTATTATTATTATTATTATTATTATTATTATTATTATTATTATTATTATTGTTATTCTTCTCATTATTATTTTTATTGTTATTACTATTGTTATTCTTCTTATTTTTATTGTTGTTACTATTGTTATTCTTCTTATTTTTATTGTAATTACTATTGTTATTCTTCTTATTTTTATTGTTATTACTATTGTTATTCTTCTTATTTTTATTGTTATTACTATTGTTATTCTTCTTATTTTTATTGTTATTACCATTGTTATTGTTCTTATTTTTATTGTTATTATTATTGCTGTTTTCTTATTTTTATTGTTATTACTATTGTTATTCTTCTTATTTTTATTGTTATTACTATTGTTATTCTTCTTATTTTTATTGTTATTACCATTGTTATTCTACTTTTTTTTTATTGTTATTACTATTGTTATTCTTCTTATTTTTATTGTTATTATTATTGTTGTTATTCTTATTTTTATTGTTATTACTATTGTTATTCTTATTTTTATTGTTATTATTATTGTTGTTTTCTTATTTTTATTGTAATTACTATTGTTATTCTTCTTACTTTTATTGTTATTACTATTGTTATTCTTCTTATTTTTATTGTTATTACTATTGTTATTCTTCTTATTTTTATTGTTATTATTATTGTTGTTATTCTTATTTTTATTGTTATTACTATTGTTATTTTTCTTATTTTTATTGTTATTATTATTGTTGTTTTCTTATTTTTATTGTTATTACTATTGTTATTCTTCTTACTTTTATTGTTATTACTATTGTTATTCTTCTTATTTTTATTGTTATTACTATTGTTATTCTTCTTATTTTTATTGTTATTACTATTGTTATTCTTCTTATTTTTATTGTTATTACTATTGTTATTCTTCTTATTTTTATTGTTATTACTATTGTTATTCTTCTTATTTTTATTGTCATTAATATTGTTATTCCTCTTATTTTTATTGTTATTACTATTGTTATTCTTCTTATTTTTATTGTTATTACTATTGTTATTCTTCTTATTTTTATTGTTATTATTATTGTTGTTATTCTTATTTTTATTGTTATTAGTATTGTTATTCTTCTTATTTTTATTGTTATTACTATTGTTATTCTTCTTATTTTTATTGTTACTACTATTGTTATTCTTCTTATTTTTATTGTTATTATTATTGTTATTCTTCTTATTATTTTTATTGTTATTATTATTCTATTTATTATTTTATTATTATTGTTGTTATTATTATTTTTATTTGTATTATTATTGTTATTCTTCTTTTTTCTATTGTTATTATTATTGTTATTCTTCTTAATTTTATTGTTATTATTATTCTTCTTATTATTATTTTTATTGTTATTATTATTGCTATTATTATTCTTCTTATTATTTTTATTGTGATTATTGTTATTATTGTTATTCTTGTTATTATTATTGTTATTATAGTTGTTGCTATTATTATTACTATTATTATTATTAATATTATTTTTATTCTTCTTATTATTATTTGTATTTTTATTACTTTTATTGTTGTTATTGTTATAGTTATCATTGTTATTATTATTGCTATTGTTATTATTATTGTTGTATTATTATTATCATTATTATTATCATTATTGTTATTATCATTATTATTATCATTATCATTATTATTATCATTATTGTTATTATCATTATTATCATTATCATTATTATTATTATTATTATTATCATCATCATTATTATTATTATTATTATTATTATTATTATTATTATTATTATTATTATTATTATTATTATATTCCAGTACACCATATCGTACTGACCCCATATTGCGGAATTTCCATCGTGCGTCTTCTTTTTGAATAGAAATGCATTACAAGTTACTAGTTTCGCTACTTACGTCTTTTGTTACATCAAGCTAGCTTGTCCTTTCAATCAAATTAATTGTAAATGTCTCTAAAATATTAATAGTGGAATTGCGGACCACAGATTGCGAGCCACAGTCGTAACATATGCCTCATTTTACGAGTCCGAAGTGATTTGCATGAGTGTAGAGTCATTTGTTTTCGAGTTTAAATGAAAACAATGGAGCCCTATAGAATTTTTAACGTCTATTTTAAGCTAGCATACACATATCTTCAAAAAAAAAAAACACGAGGACACGCAGCAAATCATCAAATTAGCAGAAGTTGATCTCTTTATGTATGACCATTGTTTTACATTATTGTATAAAAAGGATTTCGAGGGGAAAAAAATTCTCTCTCTGACAGCATCAAATAAAATGTAAATTTCCCTCTATATCTCATAACAGCCATTAAATAGGAGCTCAGCGTTTTCCGTCTCTTGTTTTCCATGCGCGATGAAAATGATCGGCAGTGACGGAAGGAAAAAAAAAGAGGATTGTAAAAGCGTGTTTTAAATATGGAGACGAGTTCGTAAGTCTTTTGTTTTTAATGGGAGATACCGCTCAGCTAGCGAATGCCTGCCCAAACAATTTCGCTTCGTACACAATTAACGTAACCAAACAAAGTAACAAATGCTATCTAAATATCGATTACGTTTTATTTTCTGTAGGCTACCCTACTTGCGAGATTAAATTTACCTGTGAGTGCAGATCTATGTGGCCTTGCTGTACTCACGGCCCCCTAAACACTCGACACTGTCGTACTTTTCCATAATTTAAATTAAACCCTGAATGATTAATAGCCAGCGTCAACATTTACCTTGAAGTTGGATTCTTGGTTGACTGGTTTTCCAGTATAGGCTGCTGTAGAAGGTCTTTTTGTGGTTATATGTTGGCTTCTTTCTTTAGTTGCAGCTTTTGTAACATACATTAAAGTTCCAGTTTTATACTAAAATTGATCTACGCATGTAGAGGTTTACTATGTTACATATACAGCGTGTTAAAAAAACATTCAATATTCTGGGAGGTGATATTTTTCATCAAAACATAGAAACAGGGTCTGGCAGAATGATCTCCCCGATTTGAAGCATAAATAATGCTGTCAATATGATGAGAATATTAAATCTATGATTTGTTCACAAGTATTACGAGGAAAAAGGTTGTATAACATAAAACAGCATTATACTACATGTTACTGATGAAACATTAAAAGGTTAAGTGTTGTTGTTGTTGTTATCATCATGATCTCTGTACGTCGAACCTTTTTCAGCAGATGTACGAATAATGCGGTTAGCTCTTCAATTTGAACTCACTGATTTACTATGTGATGTCAAATGAAAGCTAGATGTAAGGACTTGACAAATGTTGAACTTTCAAATCTTTGCCAAAAAATAAATATCCGAAGCTTCGTTCTTTCGCTTGCTCTGTTGAAGCCATGTTCGCTACAACTTACGTTTGTGAAAAATTATTTTCAACAATGAAAATAGTAAAAATCAAATTTAGATCACGACTGACAGACAAATACCTTCGTGATCAACTACGACTGGCAGTAAGTGACATAATTCCAGATTTTGAATCTTTGTCGCACAGACATTCTGAAGACAGTTAATTTTATGTTGTGATATTGTTCATTTATTGATCATTTCTTTCTTCGTTACACGTACTAAACATAGTTTGTAGCCTTGTACTGTATAAAATTATATTTAAGTGCTTGACGTAAGGAAAATTAAAATGCGTTAATAAGTCAGACAGTTGTTTCACTTCCCCTTCGGGTGTCCGCCTCCCTCCATAGGTGCTATGCACGTTGCAGGTTACACAGTGGCTCGGCGCACGATCACATTTTCGCCACCGCTGCGATAGAGAATCACATTAAAGACCAGATGGCATCACTGTCTCAATTTTGAAAAAAGTCAATTGGTCAGTTTTTATTTTGACTGTATTAATTATGTTAATTTTTCTCGCGAAAAACATTATTGGTATTCTGAAAACTTGGTGATCTTAATCTCATAAAAAAATAAACACACAGACACACAAAATGTACCCAGTATCGAAGTCCAGATTTTTACGTTAAGTAAATTTGAATGCCATACTCAAACACTACTTGCCATCAGCCCTCGTAGGGCCCTTGCCGACACTCCCGCTGTATTCGTTCCATCGCATAAGAATGGTTAGACGCAAGGAACCTGGCCACAAAGCATGAACAGATCGGGAAGACATCTTTCGTGTACTCTACTCGCTACGCCTTTCAAGTCGGCTCATGTCCCACAACACAGGAATGATGGAGAAGTTGCCTACGTTCTGGCGCACGCTATGCTCTTAAAGGAGTAAGCCGATACTTCGCGACCGTGCAGGGGTGTGCATTAGGGTCGTGCACAGCCGGTTACGAAAAATGCGATACAGAACGCCTGGCACTATAGACAGCATGCAAAGCTCTTCCGTCTCGCGGAATGATCCAGTGTTCGGTGTAACGAATGTTCGATTCTTTCTCAGGTAGATGGCTCTGGATCATGAAAGACAGACAACATTGAGCATCCAGGAGTTTCAGAAATCGTTGCAAGGACTCGATTATCATCGTGTGTTTTTCAATTGATATTTCCTTCTTATCCTAATTCATTCATTCATTCATTCATTCATTCATTCATCCATTCATTCAGTCATCCATTCATTCATTCATCCATTCATTCATTCATTCAGTCATTCATTCAGTCATTCATTCAATCATTCATTCAGTCATTCATTCAGTCGTGCATTCAGTCGTTCATTCATTCGTTCATTCATCCATTCATTCATTCATTCATTCAGTCATTCATTAATTCATTCATTCATTCATTCAGTCATTCATTCATTCATTCATTCAGTCATTCATTCAGTCATTCGTTCATTCATTCGTTCATTCAGTCATTCATTCATCCATTCATTCATTCAGTCATTCATTCATTCATTCATTCATTCAGTCATTCGTTCATTCATTCATTCGTTCATTCATTCAGTCTTTCATTCAGTCATTCATTCATTCATTCATTCATTCAGTCATTCATTCATTCAGTCATTCATTCAGTCGTTCATTCGTTCGTTCATTCATTCAGTCAGTCAGTCATTCATTCGTTCATTCAGTCAGTCATTCATTCAGTCGTTCATTCGTTCGTTCATTCATTCAGTCAGTCAGTCATTCATTCGTTCATTCAGTCAGTCATTCATTCAGTCGTTCATTCGTTCGTTCATTCATTCAGTCAGTCATTCAGTCAGTCATTCATTCAGTCGTTCATTCGTTCGTTCATTCATTCAGTCAGTCATTCATTCAGTCAGTCACTCATTCATTCGTTCACTCATTCATTCATCCATTCAGTCATTCATTCATTCATTACAGTTAGGTATCGTCAGAAACAACAGATCATGAAGCTGCAACCATTATAGGTTGAGAGTGTTTTATTTTTGTTAATAACTTTTTATCTCCTTAAAAATGATTTATTACTGAAATAATGATACATCCACTTAGAATAATTAAAAGGCATAGGCTATATAAACAACTTCAATTTTACAGGTAATCTATGCATTTTGAGTTAAAAGTTGTGAATTTCCCGAAACAGCCTCAAACTTCCTTAACTTAAATTTGAAAGAGTATTCAATTGTTTATACAGGGACATCATTTTACTTTTACTAACATTTCTAATATTAACCTGGCTATACCTTTGGCAGGTTGTGAACCGGAAACACCGTCTTCTACCCTCTTCCACGACTGGAGGTCGATGATACTGGCGTAATATACAAACAAATCACTTTACTAGGTATAGGAGGGAAGAAAAGTAGTTCATCCATTTACGTAAACTAGGAAATATCGCGATTTTGAGTTTGATAATTTTCATTAGGTTTTTCTTTAATCAAAATACAGTACAGTATTAACAATGAGTGTTTTTACTCACGAACTGAGCTGTCCATGTGGACGTATTCATTATGCAGTGTATATTATACTGTCTACAGCACATTAGCGTACAATATAGAGAATGAAGTTAAATTGAAAAATAATCATAATATGGATATTTAAACACATATTTGAAAATGATGGCCGTTCATTTCTATACAGGCTTCAGTTCTTTTTTGCATATTATCGCACATAGACTATTATACCTAATACCAATTACCAGTTTCGTCTTTCGTACTAGTAACTCATGTTGAAATAGTTCTGTACCTATTCTGTAAAAGAGTACCTTACGTACTGTAAATTCAATCTTCACTTCTGCCCGATCCGAAAAGATAAAATTACTCAGACATGCTATCTACTGTCCGTTCAAGTGGTTACGTCGCAGAGTCGTAGAAAGGAGGGAAATCACGTGACAGTTAATTACTTAACGAGGTCCTTTTATTTAAGTTATTTTAAACAGTTGTATAATATTACGTAGACGTCCAATTCCTAACAGAAATTAATGTTCTCAGAAAAGAGCTAAGACAGCCCAGCCACAAAGGGTCGGGCAGAAGTGGGTGGTAGAAACTGGGATGCGACATAGGCAAACGGACGACAGTACCTGTGCGAGAATATGATTCAATATTGAAAGCGAATATATTTCTGGAACGTACTATACTCACTAACTCAGTACTGTTTGTGTTTACTATGACCGTAAGGCGACTTTGACTGTATAGGATCGGCTCTGTGTGAAGAACTGTTGGAAGTTTACTAGTAGAGGGGGTGGGAGTGACGTACATTCAAAAACTCATGTACAATAAAAATTGAAGTAAAAATAAAATGATGTCCCTGTATATCTCATTCATTTGTTCTCACATCTTTTGTTTTCTATCGTCGCCTGGCAACCTGCACTCTTATTGTGAGTGGTTGTATGATGGAAACAGTTATTTTCGATGATTTCCTAAATTTAATTAATTAAATTTACTAAATTAAATGTTCAAAATGTGCTCCACTGTTGGCTAGACAGTAATACAACTTATTTCGGATCTCCTCTACATGGCATTCACCCCCTAGTCCCGAGGTAGAAATTGTACATGAAAATTTCTGGCACCTTTTGGAATCGAACCCGGGTCGGATAGTCTAGAGGCAGACGCTGATAAGATAACAATATTTTTCCTTATTCTTGCCTTGTATCTTGACTACTTCCTTTTTTTTCTGCACTATCTTCCACTGTCGTTCTTCAATTATTTCAGTTGTTTATATACTTTTGTTCCTTTTCCTTTCTGCTTCCATTCTTCTATTTTTTTATTTCTTTCTATTGCCATTTCTACTAGTACTGTTCTTTCCTGCTTGTTACGACTCAGCATCTCTGAAGCTGTTGCTACTTTCCGCCTCAGTATAGAGCTCATGACCTCCTAGGAAAACATCCACGCCACATCGGAATCGCACAGATCCATACTGCAGTCTTTGCAGTCTAAGGGAACACATGGATAGAAACCACTTCAAAATATATCCAGCACTCTCCAAACAACCGGACCTGCAAGCACCATGTTCACTAAAAATGTATGACTGCGTCCACTTGCCACTATAATCTATACTAATAATAAATCTGTAGCCGAAATTTTTCTGGTAATTTTCTATT